>NC_064616.1:969515433-969818463 GCF_023898315.1 Schistocerca nitens | reverse complement strand
CATCAGAAAAGATTTGAATTGTCCCTGAAGTATTCTAGGCATGTATTTCCTGTATGTTTCATTCCTCCCTAATGGGGACGGTCTATCAGCTACGGCTACGACGCTTTTCAGCCTACATTATTTTTAAAACTAATCGTAATACTTACGTTATGAAACGGAGATTAAAATTTATGATCGAAATGTTTTATATCTGTTGATATCTCTAATGATGCTCACGATTTGATGAATGTTCACTGCAGGTCAATGAGTAGGTGTTCCTATTATTATTATTATTACAAATGAGAAAAGTATGTCCATTACACATAGACTCTAAAATGCATACGTTAAGGGCCCTACCGTAAAACACAACTCTTCTACTGCAAGCTCTTCGCTATTACGAACGATCTTTTTCCAGTAAATAAATGAGTAAACATGTGTAAACACAGGATCCTGTTACTGTGAAACAGCAGAGTTTCTGATGTCATGTGCTTGGTAATACACACGACCTGCATTTGCGAGCCATTGCTAAAGAGCGTGTCTGTCATTTCCCGAGTGTATAATCGCCTTCTATTACGCTGGTATGTTCAAAGTTAAAAGAACAGTGTACAAGCACTTCACAAACTTATCATCTGGTTCAATTAGAACTAACATATGCGCTGCGTTACCCAGAAATGTGAACATGGTTTACAGTAACAACACTAACGCCCAAATGCACCAATCTCGATTAAAAGTTAACCGCAGTAAAGTCGGCATTTAACCCTGTTCAACGCAGAATTCTAGTGCAACGACCTCACTCAAAGTTAAACTAGGGAACTGATAGCGACTACATTTGACCATTGCTCACAGCTGGTTTCCGCGAGATGACAAGTGTTTTGTAAGCGTACACTGTTAGGATGGTGCGTTCCGACATACTGAGAAAGATTCAAGGCATCGTATGCCGTACCTTATACGTAAGATGAACCCAGAAAATTTTTTAATTTATGAATCAAACTCACCAGGAGTAGAATTAACTTGTACCTCCACTTATGACCACATTTCACGTTTTTCTCTAACAAGAGAACTACAGTACTGCTGGATTTTTGCAATGTTTTATATTTATTGTACGTGAAGCTCAAAACTGAAATGTCCCTCTTCCAAAGCAGTTCAATACAATTCTCAAAAATTCTCGAGAAAATCAGCTTCTAAGTTTTCCGACCATATTTAATTTGTTAATGTGAGGCGATATTTTTGTGACAAGCAGTGTGTCTCTGTGGTGGAGTGCTTCTTTGCTGTCTTGCACGCCAAGATGCATGTTCTATAAGCATTTACTTGAAGCGTATAATACAAAAAGATGAAAAAATGTAATATAATGTATTTTAATCACATGACCTTGATTAACAATCTTCCATAAAAGATGAGTAATTAAGAATTTTTGGTTGCACCTATAAACCGGATTTCTGTATGCAGTACACAGAAATAAGACGAGATTTTTTCACAAAAATGACAATGAGAAGTGTTAACTGACTTATATTTGTTGAATATTATATTCAAATGACGTAGGTATTCGAAATGAAAGGAAAAAACTAAAAGAAATGACAGAAATGAGACACTGTATATTTATTCTTTTACACTGCACTCGTCTGTAGTTTTATTTGCAAGAATTGATGGATTTGCACCGACCAGTTCGTGAAGTATATCCTTCTTGTACTTCCAAAATGTTTTTATTCTCCTTTCATTTTCCATTTAGTCAAACATAGACTAATCGGTAAGCGGCGAGGTACAACCACACTTCTGCTTGCTGACGAAAGTAAGTACTGTGGCAATTACGTCAGTTACCAGAGATTGACTGGAAACTTATGTGTATAGGCGGCCGTGTTCAAATTAATACCTTTATTAATATCTTTGCATCTCCAGGGCGCCTTATATTTCAGTACTCGGAGTTAACCGCGGTCAAATGAACGATTGGTTCAAATGGCTCTGAGCACTATGGGGCTTAATATATGAGGTCATCAGTCCCTTAGACTAAGAACTACTTAAACTTAACTAATCTAAGGACATCACAAACATCCATGCCCGAGGCAGGATTCGAACCTGCGACCGTAGCAGCAGAGCGGTTCCGGACTCAAGCACCTAGAACCGCTCGCCCACAACGGTCGACTGAACGACGGTTTGCTGACTGGCGACTAACGTTGGTGCATAGCAAAGACATTTTAAATATCGTTTACTTTTAACCGTGGTCACGGGACCATGGTGATGTTGCTTTTTGAACGAGGTTCATGCACTCGGCTAGATATGGTTACCGCAAGCTGTATCGATGGACAACAACATAGGAATGTGTACTCACAGAAGAGGTGTGTATTACGGTAGTGAAGATTAAAAACTGCTCGTAGCTCATAAGGTATGCATTTTAGGTCCGATATATGATGGACATTGTTGTCTTTTTATTGTTTTACGACAACCTCTCAAATCAGCGAATACTTCTTCTTCCTTGAATAATTTCCAGAAATATTCTAGCAGAAGCGGTGGGGACTCCACTAGTGGAAGGAAGACGAAGGGGAGAACAAGCCCTTCAAGAGGTTGTAGGGAGTGGTTGCATGTTTACTACTTTCTTTTATAATATGGGCTTTAATAAAAATGGCAAGGGTAATGTTAATTAGAACACACGGAGGAGCTGTGATATAAATAGAAGAGATTTGTTAATTCTAAACACCACAAGACAAAAAATGGCTAAAGAAACGTCACACGAACACTTTTTATTTGACAAACGCTTTCACTAATATGGGGTCTACATGGACCAAGTGATCAGCTGGGGGTCGACAAACGACACTAACCAGAACACTAATCGCTTTATCTGACTTTATACACGTGAATCCTGGATATGGCACAAAAACTACTCCACCATCAAGAACCTATACTCTACCATTCCAAAAAGAAAAATATGGTTCCAAAGAACAGGGTGCTGAGAAACATATATTGGACCCCTACGCCGTAGCAGCGAATACTTTTCCCTTTTGCTGGTGACGGCGGCACACCACGATGCGTTCGGCGACTGAAGTCATAAACGGCAGCAATCTGTTATTAAAGCCGTGCGCCCGGAAAATGCAAGCACGCGGTCTCGCGTTCGGCTAATTCTGAATGCAGGTACTTCCCCATGAGCCTCTGAAACCCCGATGGATTCCAGTGTGCTGGTGAACCCGTTTGCTGGTCTGAAAAACCAATTTGACTCCGTCCCGCGACTATGTGTGACGGAATATGTCAAATGTTTAGACGGCCGACTCAAGACAAAGAAGTGCACCAACGCATCACTCGTTGTGTGCATGATGCTAGAAGCAGTACCTCTGAAGGTTCAGAAGGTGACTAGTACAGGCTCTAAGTGGCACACTACCAAAGGACACAAGTCTCATTGTTTAGGCAGCGACCTGCACTTCTTCACTAGCGAATCGCCAATACAAGAGTGACCTCTGCTCTTTCTCTCCGCTTTCCTCGTCAGCTCGGTAGCAAAGCATAATTACATCATAGACTACTCCTATTTTATCACAAGCCTATCATGAGCTGGAGCGCCACATTCGAAGATGGGACACTGGTCCTTGCTCTGCATACAGCGATTTGACCAACCGGAGATTTTAAAGTTAATTGGGAGAAAAGAAAAAAAATATTCAGCTTCGTGGCCTCTTTCCCACGCGTTTACGCCGTGTCTTTTGCGAACAACATGACCAGGATGGAACCAAAGCCCTCTATAAAAAAATTGTTATCTCCCCTGTTGTGTCCATTTCGAAGATACCAAAGAACGGCTGTAATCTCGCTAAAAGTCTTGTGCCTTCACAAATATGGTTTTGTAACAGAGTCTGGATGTCTGGGTGCCAGTGACCTGTCCCACAGAAATTTGCAGAACACTCACAGTCGTCTCATCGACTTCCTGCCTAACAAGGACCCATCCTCTGCTTTATTGCCAGTCTTCAATGGTTAGGCCATTGCAGCGGCGTCTCCTCGGCGCTGGTCAGCCTACCTGGACGTGACTGGCGGCTGACCAGCACAATCCAAACGTGTCTGCACAATGAGACCGTGGGACTCGGCAGTCCGGAAATGTTTTCACCTAGTTCCACAGAAGAAACGCGCTTCCCTCGGCCCTCAGTCGCCCTACAATTTTACTGCAGTCTTTTAAATCAGCAGGTAAAGCTTACCGATATACCTTCACTAGAGCACACAAGCAAGAGCGTTAAGTACTGTCCACCATTTCATCATGATGTTTGAAGTCAGATCGTAATCAAGATCATCTTCCCTAAGAACACTAAGCGGCATCACACCGAACCAGAAATGAGGGTGCCCTGCAATCTTTGATGGTAAGCTAGGGAAGAGCAGATATCAAAGAAACGTTGGAAAAGGCAACAGTAGGTTATGGATAATACATCTTTTGATGTGAATGGCGGTATAAGGGTGTAGCTCTCATGTTACGTATGTTAGCTGTTTTGATAATTTTAGCCTATTGTGGGATTTTTACATTTAGTAAGTAGGATTTGTGGGTTAGTTTGCTGTTGAATGTTAGTCCAAGGGTGATTTGTGGTTTAGTGAGTTGGACGGTTGGGCTGAGTTTGTTGATGTGGAGTTTGTGGAGAAGCACTTGTCGAAGGCCTCGCCCTATTGTAATTGCTTGGGTTCTTGCACAAGGTAAGAATGAAGAAAGATTAGAGCTTTGATCCTTTGATATCGAGGTCGTTAGAGACAGGGCACTTGCTAGGAGTATTTCAAGGACGAGGATGGAAATTGGCCATGTTCTTTCAGTGGAACCATTCCAGCATTTCACTGGAGTGATTTTGGGAAATCATGGGAAAACCTAAATCTCGATTGCTGGAGGTGGATTTGAATCGTCTCCCGATGTGTAACCACTACGCTACTTCTTTCGGTATGTTTTCTCGGGACTGACTGTGAATACCAGAGTTTGCATAATGATCAGGAATCGTTCGGGTGGAACTGAAGGGATCTTTGGGAGGACTGAAGGATTTGATAGAAGTCAGAAGAGACAATGTTGTCAGCTCACTGTAACAGAGTGTCTTCAGGACGTAGCCTAGGCATGCAGGCAAAGCATTCTGGAGACAGTATTCAACAATATCTCATTCTTTTCCTTCCTCGTGTCTGAAGTGGGTTTCTTCTATGTCTATTTTCGTTTCTAGTTTTAAGTTCACCTTTGTCATTCACTATCATTATGGAATTTTCAGTTAGAAGAAGCGTTCAGAATATAAATAATCTTCTTGTTTCCGGCGTTATGGCGTATCTTCACAGAGTCGGTTTATTATTCTAGATTTGGCACGTTAATGGTACACTTAGACTGGATGCCATGCCTGACCACCCCTCTCTTCTCTTTCCTGACCCCTCCCCCCCTCCCCTCCCAGACCGGGGTGGTATGTGTTTACTCCATCTACCTGCATCTAGTGTTATTCCATGTGATAGGATGGCACACTGGCACTTGACCTGAATCTGCCGGGCAGAAAAGATCCTGGGCCGGTACTCCTCACTGAATCCTGAAAGCGGCTTACTAATGCACACGGCTGTTTGGGAGGGACCTTCAAAACATATGTAGTGAATTGTAATAAATAAATAAAAGCATAATGACAAAAAATTGTAAATACATAACCAGTTTGATATTTTATCAATATAGTACACATGATTTGTCTACAGAATTACGAGGGCATGCTGAAAAGTAATGCCCCCGAATTTTTATGTGAAAATTCTTGAAGCTTTTCAAATAAAACAACGGTTCCTTACGCTATACAGCTTTATTCTTCCTGTCAACGAATTTGCAGCCGTCTTCCGCTAGAGGGCTCCAAATTCTACGTACTCTACGTACCCTACGTACCCTGCAATTCACTGAACCACGTTCAATCTACTTCCCTACCGTTCCACTCTCGATCAGTGCGCAGGAAAAACGAACACTTAACTCTCTGTGCGGGCTATGGTTTCTCTTATTTTATTATGATGATCATTTCCTCCTAAGTAAGTGGGCGCCCACAAAATCTTTTCGTATTCGGTAGGGAAAGTTTTTGACTCAAATTTCATGAAAATATCCTGCGGCGAAGGAAAAAGTCTTTGCTTTAATGACTGGCACCCCTATTCGCGTATCATATCTATGGCACTCTCTCCTCTGTTTCGCGATAATACAAAACGAACTACCCTTCTTTGAACTTTTTCGAAATCCTCCAGCAATCCTATGTGACTGGGACTCCATACCTCATGGCCATACAACGTAAGAGGACAGAAAAAGTACACAGTCTCTTTAGTAGACCTGTTGCATTTTCTAAATTCTTTCGGACATGTCGGAAAGAACAGACACCACGGATTCATGAAATAGATTCTCCTAGATGAGCAATAATCCACCTTCTTCGGTGAACATGCATAAACACGTCCGACCTCCTGGGGGCATCTCAGAGTAGCGAGGATGGAGCAAATGGACAGGGACTGCAGGCAGGTGGGAATGTGGGTCGGCCGTGAGGCGTGCCGAGACAGTCTGCGCAGTTGCGGTCGCACTGTGTCCTGGATAGCGAAGTGGTTAACGCACGTGCCTACTAAGCAGGAGATCCTGGGTTCGAATCCAGTCTGCCTTCATCAGCGGAGCAGCTCGGACCTGATTACGTAACGGCTGCGAAGCGCACGAGGAAGAGGCGGTGTTTACACCACCTGTACTCGCGTGTGTTACTTCTTGATTCGATGGCAATGGAACATTCGATTCGAAAAACTACGGTACAGTTCACGTTAAGTGATGAATATGCACGATCAAAAGCATTCGAAATTGAAGTTTCTTGAGAGAAAAGGAGCTCATTGTTATTATTTATCGATTGTCAGCAGCACTGTTTATGCCAAGATGGTCGTCGACGCAGCATATGAAATGATTATAAAACGAGGATTCAAGTTTCGTCACTATAATGGGCATATTAGCTGGCCTCGGCGTGTCCACGACTCGGATCCATGAGCTACCTTTCGAAATACCTGCATCACTGATAACTGAAGCACTCCAGCCAATGTTAGAGTGGTTAGGCATACAGTCCAACGCTCAACGTTGTTCGTCAGCTGAGAATCGCCCTTACAAAACATTTGCCCTCCTATTTAAATACACACGGGTGACGACCAAACCTGGACGTGTTCTGGATGTGGCGGTGAAGGACATCTTCGATCTGAATGCATGAAGTGGAGACTCGTGCAGCGACCCAGCGGGGATTTAAGGTAGCAAGCCACCCCCACGTCACCACCACTGACATACATGACGGCGCGCCACGAGGAGGTAACGCCAAGGTCGGAGTGTATATTCGAAACAAGACCGCAGATGACGGGGGGAGATATCAGGTCGCAATGATGCTGAGATGGCTTCTACAGTGCTCCTGCCCAAGACGTTGCAGGTGATAGATCTCGAGGACGACCACACAGCAAACCACATGGAAAGTGAAGTGGAGTGGTCCACGGACGCTGCGGCAATGGTGCTGCAGCAGGATCCGCAGGGTTCAACAGCACCGGAGATCGAGAGCAGGGCGCGTAAACAGCGCCCTCCGAAGCGTTGCAAGGAGCGCCGCCACGAATCTGGAGATTCGTCCCCTCCTTGTACTGAGACACTTGACGACTGGCAATATGAAACTGTCTGAGATGGACCAACAGCCACCGGATGCTGCTGAACAAGTGCATTCGGACAGTGAAAGACTGTCGTGTCGTTCCGACGATCCGTCCCCTCAGGCGTCCGTCTACCATCAGCAGCGGAGGATGATGCTGCCCAAAATACACGGACGCCACATACCAGTACAGCTCACAGCGTAGTAGAGACCGACTGGGCTGAGCGGGACGACGATATCACCGATGTGACTCCTCCGCCTGGTAGAGACTCGCATCCCTCTTCCACAACTGATCGAGCTAATGCTCCTACAGGCAGCCTTCTGAGGACGTGCAACGAGACCACCGACATTGAAAATTTTCGCCAGGTCAGCATTGTGCGCGGATGACGGACAAATGGACCCAAGCGTACAAAATAGGGATACTTAATGTTAATAACGTTTACAGCCTGTGAACCAACAACATTTCCAGAATATGCTGTACGCCTCAGAAGTGGATTTACTGATGGTGCAGGACATCTGTACTAACGCGTTCAAGGAAGTATACAGCTACATCTCTTACACAGTGCCGCACTCGGACGACACTGGAACGGCGATACTGGTCCCAGAGGGGATCCCAGTTCGTGACCTGGCCTATATACCTTCGACACGGGGACTAGCGATAACAATTCATGAGATCTGTGATGTCAACGTTTACGCCCCATTCGGCACAGAAAACAGACGAATATGTGCGAAATATTATTCAGAAGACATCGTGTCTTTATATAGTACCAGATTCGATCATTTACTTGCTGGGCCGGCCGGAGTGGCCGTGCGGTTCTAGGCGCTGCAGTCTGGAGCCGCGTGACCACTACGGTCGCAGGTTCGAATCCTGCCTCGGGCATGGATGTGTGTGATGTCCTTAGGTTAGTTAGGTTTAAGTAGTTCTAAGTTCTAGGGGACTGATGACCTAAGATGTTAAGTCCCATAGTGCTCAGAGCCATTTGAACCATTTCTTACCAGTGGACTTTGATAGTTTATTCGACAGAATAAACTATGATTTTTTATCATCAGTTATGACCCGCATGTCGATTCCATCGGTCTTCATCTCCATAGTTACGAGACTGATCTGAGGAGCAACAACAAAGGAGATGGTAAACGGACAAACATCGTGCTCAGTTCACAGTAATATATCGGTCTGACAAGAGTGCCCGCTTTCAGTAGTGCTTTTTGCGGTAGCGCTCGAACCGCTGATGCAAGTTATGCGATGATGTCTCACTAAAATAATGCTACATGAGACATTATCCATTTGTTGTGCTTATGCGGACAATCTGATACTCCCCGTCCGCTCCACACATAAAGTCTGTCAGGAGGTTGAGCATCTCAATAGTTGCGGGATGGCGACAGGCAATGTCGTTCACATGACGAAGTCCACAGTACTACACATTTGACGAGGTCTGGAAGACGTGCCGGCACCGTTCCAGAGGGCGGAAATACTGCGGTGCCTAGGGGTCACATTTTGTCGTTCTTTGCAGCTGTCAGCGGCGGCGAGTTATCGGCTTCTGCTTCAGGATGTTCGATTGTCCATATGCAACAATTCGTTGAGAGCCCGCGATATGGTAAAACGTGTAGCCTACCCCAACGTTCACCTCGCATCACGACTGCCACGTTTAGCGGAGATACTAACAATATCAAAGGGTATCGCGGACCATCTCATGCCTGTCTACGGGCGTTATGTCAATACTTCGATGTTATTTAAGATCAGGTATGACACGTTAACCCTACGATTTCGGAACAGTGGCCTCAAACTTACGAATGTGCGCATCAAAGTTTTGGCACTTTATCTACGTGCAATGGTTCGGAATTGGCAACAGCGGAAACACACCATTACATCATCTCTGATAGATGAACTTCTTCCTCCGTCGTTCGAACCTCCGACAGCAGTGGGAAACATCTCGTCTTCACTTGCACACGTAGCCTCATTTTTGTGGATTATAGTTATGTTCGTCCGGAAGTATTTTCCGTGAGAACATCCACGACTCAGGAGATCTACCGCTACCTGATGAGTCACCACGGCTGCAATGTCATGGAAATCAAACATCCAGCGAGAGACTAGCAACATATCTGACGTGCAGTACATACGCCACTGCTGTCAGCGCGAGCTACCTGGTATATCCTCATCAACCGTAAAATTGTCACACGGAGCTGGTTGTACGCCATTCATAAGGTTGATTATCCCCTTTGTATAACGGGTGGTTTGTTGGACACGGAAGAACAGTTTTTAGTGCGGCACGGCGAGGAACGTTTGGATACTGACGCGTCGTATACTGGCCTTCCATCGGTGCACCACCAACATAGAAGTCACGTCAGACACAATTTTTTTTTACCGCACGCGACGTTATTTCCCAAACATAAGACGCATACGGTCAACTGGATCGCTGGACATGCGACGCAATACATGTTTTCACGACATGTATTGTGTGCGATGAATTATTGGATAAACCTACAAGAACAAGATGAGCTCATGCGTTGTAATGCGAAATACAGAACTTACTGGGGCATTCCTGATGTTACCCCAGTCTCTGACGAAGACTCGCCGTCGATGACAACACACCGCATTCTATTATTAAAAAGTCTTTTAGCCAGTCACATATTTGGGCGCCTATTCCGTATGCACGTAACTTCGTTAACAGTCGGCGCTGAGGTACCGAGTTGAATGCTTTTCGAAATCTAGAAATATGGAATCTGCCTTTTGGCCTTCATCCATAGTTCGCAGTATATCGTATGAGAAAAGCTGGGTTTCGTACGAGTGATGCTTTCTAAAGCCGTGCTGATTCGTGGACATGATCTTTTCGTTCTCTAGGAAATTTATTATATCCGAACTCAGATTACGCTGAAGAATTTTGCAGCAAACCGATGTTAGGGACATTGGTCTATAATTTTGCTGATCCATTCCTTTACCCTGCTTATATACAGGAGACACATGCGCTCTTTTCCAGTCGCTTGGCACTTTGCACTGGTCGAGAGATTCGCGATTAATGCAAACTAAATAAGGGGCCAATGACATAGTAATATGCCGTATTACTGTCACAACTCCGACTTAGACACATCGAATGGGAGAACACAACTGCGGAGAAAAAGAGTAAGAAAAACTGTAGTTCTTTGGCAATACTGTCCTAGATTATAGTAGAATCGGCGAGAAAAAATTTGAAAAATTTGCCAGCTAAGATGACTTGAAAATCGAACTACGGAGATTCTGGCGAAAATCAATGAAACCAATAGCTGTGGTTGTCGGCGTAATGTCAAAAATCTCACTGGGCACTTCAAAACCACAGGCGTTAGTAAAATATCCATTCGCCAACTACGAAAAGCCACTTAACTGTTATCTTCACAAATTATCTGCCGAAACGTCACGCAGTCAGAGTGTCGGACTAGTGATAATAAACGAATTCCTCTCAGAGAAATGTTAACTAGGTGAATTAGAAAGAGAAGAGGGAAACATCTATACTGGATACAAATTATAAAAAGTATTAACAAAAAAAAAACAGGCAAAAATATTTTCTGTATTGAAAGAAAAATCACGGACATAATGCAAACACACACAGAGGTCGCTTTTACAGCCACGCAAAAATCAGAAGTGATTCCAAACAGAGGAAAAGCATCTTTAATATCTTTAATTCGATATCGAAAACATGATTACCGTGGTACATGAACGTCAAAAAAGATCTCGAGGAAATGCACATACAACCGAGACATCTTCAGAAAAAATGTAGTGACGTTTGAAACTTCCTGAGACGAGAAACGAACAACTGGCGCCAAATGGTTCGATGGAACACATTTGGCTTAGATGAGAAAAGAAAAACTGTCATAATCGCTGCAGACTTATCGTGGTCCCCATACAAAAAAAATGGTTCAAATGGCTCTGAGCACTATGGGACTTAACATCTGTGGTCATCAGTCCCCTAGAACTTAGAATTACTTAAACCTAACTAACCTAAGGACATCACACACATCCATGCCCGAGGCAGGATTCGAACCTGCGACCGTAGCAGTCGCGCGGTTCCGGACTGAGCGCCTTAACCGCGAGACCACCGCGGCCGGCCGGTCCCCATACAGTCGACGAAGGAAATAAAATAAATAATAATGATAGTTATAATAATGGCTTACTGCATTTACCAAGTTCAATAATGGCAATGTGAAAGACTGTCTCCTTTGAATGCACATGTTTTGTGTCTCGCTCGTTGTTATAATTAGGAGTAAAATGCAGTAGCACATCAGTTACGTAACTATTTTACGGGCCAAGATCGTAAACTAATTGTGTGAGAGCCATGTAAAGGGGAAGACATAAACAAACAAGATAGGAAGAGAGGAGACGCCGGTCAGCGCCCAGCGGCGAACGCTTTCCGGCCTCTGGCGGTTTTTCGTGTCACGTGACGCAAATCCTGCGCCCGTGGAAACGGATTTGCACCAGAGTGCGCCCTATTGTTTAAACGCATCTCATTAACGCCGCTGTATGCAAATACGGGAAAAGACATTTTCTGCGCGGAAAAAGTCTTGCTTTCAGTTTTATTTGTCCGTATATTTTTTCCGCAAAGCGTGAAAGTGCTGGTGTTTGCGTGCGGCGCGCTCGTATTTCTTGTTGACATTGAGTTTGCCGTATAAACTGTCCGTTTAACAAGTCGACTCTAGTAATTAACGGATGTTTAAAAATTAAGAGAGAACAAAGGGGTGGTCTTATCTGCAGTGCGCGGCGTTCTTCTCATTCCCCTGCGAAGAAGAAAGACTGCAACAGGCTGTCAGAAACGCCACGGCAGTTTTATGAGATGGAACGATTAAGAAATGAGATTTATTTCTCAGATCATTGTAATTTTTAGATACTGTTAATGTGAACCAACACATCTACATTGTCTGCGCACGGGGATGCTTACTTCATCTGTCTGATGACAAAGGGGACGGTAAAGAATGACTTTTCTAGAAAGCCTCGTTTTTGTACTAGAAGTTAAACCTTATCTTAGTCGTAATAGTTTTCTAAGATATTTATGGAACGGATAAGTTTGTTGTGCACTTCCCGTCCCAAATAACCCACATACGAGAGACATGTTTCGCGCCTATGTCAGTACATATTTTGTTATATTCAGAGGCGACATTTAGAAATCAGTATGCACTTACTGAGCGACATGGCAGAACGGACTCCTATTCGGGAGAACGACAGGTGAAATGCGTGTTCGGCCATTCCAGTTTAGGTTCTGCATGGTATCCCTAAATCACTTACGGCAATTTTTGTAATGATTCCGGTGGAAAGATCCTACCTATTTCGCAGCTTGAGCCCCTTCTCTAATAACCTCTTCGCCGACGGGACGTTAAACTATTACCTCTTTATAGATTGCCCATATTAATAAGATTACTCGCTGCTTCTCCCTCCCCCCCCCCCCGCAATGCTTCATTTTTGAGAAAACAAAAGAAATATTAATTAGGAATGAGCATAAATTTAGACCGCGTAATTAAAGCGCGAGTCTGGCAGGAAAACGGCTGCAGCGGCTCCGAAATAGGTGGCAACAGTGTAATTAGCACATTAAGAACTTAGATTCACGAGGTGAGTTGCTGGGCGCAGGGCTGCGCGAAATCCATTGCCACAATATCTGCATATACACCTACAGTAAGTGGGAAAGGTACTTGTGGTACCATTCACGAATGGTGCGTCGCATGAACTTCTGTCAGTAAGCTTCAGAGTTTCTCAGATTTTTCGTATGTATGGGAGGAAGTAACACGGTGCTCGATTCTGTTTACAAAACGTATCTTCGACTTTCAACAACAAACCATCCTATGGTTCAACGCCTGCCTTATAGCGTCTGCTGCCTAGCGAGGTAACGAGCTTCTCGCGCTTATGAGTCAAACTTTCGACTAGATGCGCCAGCCTTCTTCAGGTCTTCTCTGTTTTGTCTCTCAATCTTATCTGATATGTGCCCATGGAGGACGTGAGATGCTTAAGAATTTATCGAACGAAGGTCGGCATTTCACGGCTGAAACTGGGGCACATTCTAGACTGCACGAATGCCATACCAGGGTGTAGGTGTGCTAGCGGCAATAATTTAGAACGCGCTGCAGAATTCCTGAGTCACCCACCTCGGAAATCCAAAGAAAAGTTAAGGGCTAATGATGCGGAGATTATATTCGCGGTAACTGTAAAGTCCTACTCGTATCTGTCTGGCCCAGTCCACCAAAGATAGCTTAGAAGCTGTGAAGAAAGCACAGTATCCCAGCTGATCATTGAGTACCATATTATTGAGTACCATATTGTTGGTAAGCAATACGCAAGACACCTACTTGGGTAGAACTCGGCCACGAGAGAGATTATGAGACCGGATATTGGGTTCCTGAATTGGTTGCAGAGGTATGGGGATGCGGGAGAACACAGCTGTGTTCATGTGAAACATGCTACAGTTCAGCGATTTAAAAATTGCCAAGGCCAAATGTTAATCTGTCCAAGCTAGTGGTTGGTCTACCTATCTCCTCTAAAGCCATCGCTCACAAGAGTTTTCGCCAAAGAAGGGCTGCATCTGTTGGCTACTGACAAGTTAACCCAGGGCTATCCGTGAGCACAACGACCTACTATAAATCTGCAGCACAGTGCACATGCTAGTGAGTCCAATGAAAATGCTTTCTCCTGCGAAGAGCTCATATCGATGGAATGGTAGGTTCACATACACACCATCTTCAAGGAATTTTCTGTGCACAGTACCCATTATCGGTAGAACTAATACCGGACGGTCATGTGGCCTCCACCGCGGACGTGAGTCGTGGCCATGATGTGATGCGTGGGGGCTAGTCGGTTGTATGCAACCTGCATAGTAAGATGGTTCCACGAGGAGGCGAGACACAGAGACAGAAAGGAACTGCCATTTATGGACGTTCGTATAATCACACTGTGAATGGTGCCTCATCTGCTGGTATATCAGCGCAGATTGTCCAGCGAGTCTATAGGGAATGGTGTAATTCTCTCAGCCATGGAACACGACATAAGATGAGTGGTCCTAAGAAGATCACAACCAACAAGGACTGGAGGCTACCGTGATGCCTTGTCATAACAGTCTCTTTCAAACCTGACAAAATTTCTGCTTTCAGTAAACTCAGGTCGATCGCAACCAGTTTCCGAGCGATCATTGTGAAGGAAATGTTTTGCTATAGTCAGTGTTAGTCACGTACCTCGCAAATGGGCATTACTCATAGTGGCACATAGAGCTGCGAGGGTTCAATAGGCTACGGAAAATATACCTGTGTAGCTCTCCCATAATTCAATCACATCTGTGACTGTTCTACAGCCTTTTTTTCTATATCATATCTGATCAAAAGTATCCGGACAACTATTAATTGACATTAATATGGTGTTTTCCACCCTTTGCCCTTATGACGGCTTGAACTCTACTGGGGATACTTTAAGTAATGTACCTGAAGGTCTGTGGAGGTTCAAATAGTTCAAATGGTTCTGAGCACTATGGGACTTAACATCTGAGGTAATCAGTCCCCTAGAACTTAGAACTGCTTAAACCTAACTAACCTAAGGACATCACACACATCCATGCCCGAGGCAGGATTCGAACCTGCGACCGTAGCGGTCGCGCGGTTCAAGACTGAAGCGCCTAGAACTGCTCGGCCGCACCGGCCGGCCCTCTGTGGAGGAATGGCAGCCCATTCGTCCTCAAAACCCGAAGCCAGAGAAGGTAGTGATGCTGGATGCTGGTGTCTGGAGCGACGTCGATGTTTAACTCGTCCCAAAGGTGATCCGTTGGGTTCAGGTCAGGACTCTGGGCATAGCAGTCAATTTTAGAGACCGAGCGAGGTGGCGCAGTGGTTAGCACACTGGACTCGCATTCGGGAGGACGACGATTCAATCCCGCGTCCGGCCATCCTCATTTAGGTTTTCCGTGATTTCCCTAAATCGCTCCAGGCAAATGCCGGGATGGTTCCTTTGAAAGGGCACGGCCGACTTCCTTCCCTAATCCAATGAGACCGATGACCTCGCTGTTTGGTCTCTTCCCCCCAAAGAACCCACCCCCAACCCCTAAATTTTAGGAATGTTATTGTCCACATTGCCTCAGAAATGCTGTTTTATAACAGCGTGCTTTCTGATGCTGATAGAAACAGTCACGATCTCCGAACTGTTCCTCTACTGTGAGCACTACAAATGGTTCAAATGGCTCTGAGCACTATGGGACTCAACTGCTGTGGTCATTAGTCCCCTAGAACTTAGAACAAATTAAACCTAACTAACCTAAGGACATCACACACATCCATGCCCGAGGCAGGATTCGAACCTGCGACCGTAGCAGTCGCACGGTTCCGGACTGCGCGCCTAGAACCACGAGACCACCGCGGCCGGCGTGAGCACTACACAGTGCAGTAAAATGTGTTTATGTCCTTCACATGGAGGACCACGCCCTAACCACGAAAAAAACTCCCATACCGATATTCATTTCACTGTTAGTACAAATATGATGGCATGTAACGTTCCCCAAGGATTCGCCAAAGTGAAATTGTTCCATTTTATTGTCGCTCTTTACCACCCACCGTCCAGTGGCGTCGCTCAAGTCTCGCTTAGCATTAACTACGGAAGTGTGTGGCTTTTGAGGCCCTGCTGGACTCTTGTACCCCAGTCCTGTTAACGCCTTACCGACAGTCATTGTACTGGGTAGAGTACAGGTAGCACCCAGAACACACGAGTGATTCCAGCCGCTGAACTGATACAACAACCATCCGCTGTGCCCGACAGTCCCTGTCTGTCTGTTGATAACCTCTGTCTGGCCTTGGTTTATCTGTAGTTGGCTCCATCGCATTTCCGCCATCACGTCACAAACTAGGAAAGCTGTAGAAGGATTGAATGTTCCTAGTGGATTTGTTACTCTGGCGACATCCAATGAGTAGTCATCGTTCGAAGTTCTTGAGCTCTCCTGTTGTTGTTATGGTCTTCAGTCCTGAGACTGGTTTGATGCAGCTCTCCATGCTACTCTATCCTGTGCAAGCTTCTTCATCTCCCAGTACCTACTGCAACCTACATCCTTCTGAATCTGCTTAGTGTATACATCTCTTGGTCTCCCTCTACGATTTTTACCCTCCACGCTGCCCTCCAATACTAAATTGGTGATCCCTCGATGTCTCAGTACATGTCCTACCAACCGATCCCTTCTTCTAGTAGAGTTGTGCCACAAGCTCCTCTTCTCCCCAATTCTATTCAATACCTCCTCATTAGTTATGCGATCTACCCATCTAATCTTCAGCACTCTTCTGTAGCACCAAATTTCCAAAGCTTCTATTCTCTTCTTGTCTAAACTATTTATTGTCCACGTTTCACTTCCATACATGGCTACACTCCATACAAATACTTTTAGAAACGACATCCTGACATTTAAATCTATACGCGATGTTAACTAATTTTTCTTCTTCAGAAACGCTTTCCTTGCCATTGCCAATCTACATTTTATATCCTCTCTACTTCGACCATCATCAGTTACTTTGCTCCCCAAATAGCAAAACTCATCTACTACTTTAAGTGTCTCATTTCCTAATCTAATTCTCTCAGCATCACCCGACTTAATTCGACTACATT
Source organism: Schistocerca nitens (assembly GCF_023898315.1). Taxonomy (NCBI): domain Eukaryota; kingdom Metazoa; phylum Arthropoda; class Insecta; order Orthoptera; family Acrididae; genus Schistocerca; species Schistocerca nitens. The sequence continues at coordinate 969,801,339 of NC_064616.1, read as the reverse complement.
CCATTATCCTCGTTTTGCTTTTGTTGATGTTCATCTTATATTCCGTTCAACTGCTCTTCCAAGTTCTTTGCTGTCTCTGACAGAATTACAATGTCATCGGCGATCCGCAAAGTTTTTATTTCTTCTCCATGGATTTTAATACCTACTCCGAACTTTTCCTTTGTTTCCTTTATTGCTTGCTCAATATACAGATTGAATAACATCGGGAATAGGCTGCAACCCTGTCTCACTCCCTTCCCAACCACTGCTCCCTCTCATACCCCTCGACTCTTATAACTGCCATCTGCTCTCTGTACAAATTGTAAATAGCCTTTCGCTTTCTGTATTTTACCCCTGCCACCTTCAGAATTTGAAAGAGAGTATTCCAATCAGTATTGTCAAAAGCTTTCTCTAAGTCTATAAATGCTAGAAACGTAGGTTTGCCTTTCCTTAATCTTTCTTCTAAGATGAGTCGTAGGGTCAGTATTGCCTCACGTGTTCCAACATTTCTACGGAATCCAAACTGATCTTCCCCGATGTCGGCTTCTATCAGTTTTTCCATTCGTCTGTAAACAATTCGCGTTAGTATTTTGCAGCTGTGACTTATTAAACTGATAGTTCGGTAATTTTCACATCTGTCAACACCTGCTTTCTTTGGGATTGGAATTATTATATTCTTCTTGAAGTCTGAAGGTATTTAGCCTGTTTCATACATCTTGCTCACCAGATGATAGTGTTTTGTCAGGACTGGCTCTCCCAAGGCTGTCAGTAGTTCTAATGGAATGTTGTTTACTCCGGAGGCCTTGTTTCTACTCAGGTCTTTCAGTGCTCTGTTAAACTCTTCACGCAGTATCAAATCTCCCATTTCATCTTCATCTACATCCTCTTCCAATTCCATAATTTTTCCTCTAGTGCATCGCCCTTGTGTAGACCCTCTATATACTCCTTCCACCTTTCTGCTTTCCCTTCTTTGCTTAGAACTGGGTTTCCATCAAAGCTCTTGATATTCATGCAAGTGGTTCTCCTTTCTCCAAAGGTCTCTTTAATTTTCCTGTAGGCAGTATCTATCTTACCCCTAGTGAGACAAGCCTCTACATCCTTACATTTCTCCTCTAGCCATCCCTGCTTAGTCATTTTGCACTTCCTGTCGATCTCATTTTTGAGACGTTTGTATTCCTTTCTGCCTGCTTCATTTACTGCATTTTTATAGTTTCTCCTTTCATCAATTAAATTCAATATTTCTTCTGTTGCCCAAGGGTTTCTACTAGCCCTCGTCTTTTTACCTATTTGATCCTCTGCTGCCTTCACTATTTCATCCCTCAAAGCTACCCATTCTTCTTCTACTGTATTTCTTTCCCCCATTCCTGTCAATTGTTCCCTTATGCTCTCCCTGAAACTCTGTACAACCTCTGGTTCTTTCGGTTTATCCAGGTCCCATCTCCTTAAATTCCCACCTTTTTGCAGTTTCTTCAGTTTTAATCTACAGTTCATAACCAATAGATTGTGGTCAGAGTCCACATCTGCCACTGGAAATGTCTTGCATTTTAAAACCTGGTTCCTAAATTTATGTCTTACCATTATATAATCTATTTGATACCTTCTAGTATCTACAGGGTTCTTCCATGTATACAACCTTCTTTCATGATTCTTGAACCAAGTGTTATCTATGATTAAGTTATGCTCTGCGCAGAATTCTACCAGGCGGCTTCCTCCTTCACTTCTCCCTTTTCCTACTCCCGAATTCCAGTCACCCATGACTATTAAATTTTCGTCTCCCTTCACTATCTGAATAATTTATTTTATCTCATCATATATTTCATCAATTTCTTCGTCATCTGCAGAGCTAGTTGGCACATGAACTTGTAATACTGTAGTAGGCGTGGGCTTCGTGTCTATCTTGGCCACAATAATGCGTTCACTGTGCTGTTTGTAGTAGCTTACCCGTTCTCCTATTTTTTATTCATTATTAAACCTACTCCAGCATTACCGCTATTTGATTTTGTATTTATAACCCTGTATTCACCTGACCAAAAGTCTTGTTCCTCCTGCCACCGAACTTCACTAATTCCCAATATATCTAACTTTAACCTATCCATTTCCCTTTTTAAATTTTCTAACCTACCTGCCCGATTAAGGGATTTGACATTCCACGCTCCGATCCGTAGAACGCCAGTTTTCTTTCTCCTGATAACGACGTCCTCTTGAGTAGTTCCCGCCCGGAGATCCGAAAGGGGGACTATTTTACCTCCGGAATATTTTACCCAAGAGGACGCCATCATCATTTAATCATACAGTAAAGCTGCATGCCCTCGGGAAATATTACGGCTGTATTTTCCCCTTGCTTTCAGCAGTTCGCAGTACCAGAACATCAAGGCCATTTTGGTTAGTGTTACAAGGCCACATCAGTCAATCATCCAGACTGCTGCCCCTGCAACTGTTGACAAGGCTGCTGCCCCTCTTCAGGAACCACACGTTTGTCTGTCCTCTCAACAGATACCCCTCCGTTGTGGTTGCAGCTACAGTACGGCTATCTGTATCGTTGAGCCACGCAAGCCTCCCCACCAACGGCAAGGTCCACGCAGTATGCTGTAGCTGGTTCTCTAATTACAATACAGTACTTCCCATCTCTTTTTACAGTGGCACGTCCGCCTCTTGTGACATGTATTGGTGAATTTAACATTACATAGGGTGCCCGGATACTTCAGATCATACAGTGTAAATTTAATATTCCCTGCTAGTTCATTTTGGTGTCGGTGCCACGCATTTAAACAGTATTGCGATGGCATTTACAAATGAATCGTATATACTCTCATTTGTAGACTGATTGTATTTTCTCAGTCCAATGTCTGCTACCTGCCTTTGAGAACAGTTAAACCTATTTGGTGATTCAAATGAATATAACCACAAAATTGTTACATCCAGGTATTTATACATGATAAGTGACTGGAAACGTGATTCGTTGATGTTGCAGTTGGAGAACACAACATTTCGTAATGCACACAACAAAAAAAGTTTTACATCACCCAGGTTCCCATAACTCCTGAAGGTAGACGTTGACTGTGGATATCGAAAAACAGACACAGTCCATTTGACTGTTCAGAGATGTCACTAAGCCGGCCGGAGTGGCCGAGCGGGTCTAGGCACTACAGTCTCAAACCGCGAGACCGCTGCGGTCGCAGGTTCGAATCCTGCCTCGGGCATGGATGTGTGTGATGTCCCTAGGTTAGTTAGGTTTAAGTAGTTCTAAGTTCTAGGGGACTGATGACCTCAGAAGTTGGGTCCCATAGTTCTCAGAGCCATTTGAACCATTTTTGAGATGTCACTAAATCCGTCCAAAGATGTAAGCAACCATGCATGAGTAGCGCCTATTAGGCGGAGAGGGTCCGACAGCCGATCAGTTCCAATCATTCCAACAGGAAGAAAGTACGCGGAAAGTGTTGTCTGTAGTCCAAATATGTCTAGACGGTCAATAACACGGTTCGATCACGTTCACATTGTTACTTTGTGCCAGGAATGGCTATCAGCAATGGAAGTGTCCAGGCGTCTCAGAGTGAACCAAAGAGATGTTGTTCGGACGTGGAGGAGATACAGAGAGACAGGAAATTTAGATGACATGCCTCGATCAGGCCGCCCAAGGGCTACTACAGCACTGGATGACCGCTGTCTACGGATTATGGCTCGGAGGAACCCTGACAGCAACGACACCATGTTGAATAATGCTTTTCGTGCAGCCACAGGACGTCGTGTTACGACTCAAATTGTGCGCAATTGGCTGCACGATGCGCATCTTCACTCCTGACGTTCATGGCGATGTCCATCTTAGCAACCATGACACCATGCCGCGTGGTACAGATGGGCCCAACAACATACCGAATGCATTGCTCAGGACTTGCATCACGTTCTCTTCACCGATGAGTATCGCATATGCCTCAAACAGACAATCGTCGGAGACGTGGTTGGAGGCAACCCGGTCAGGCTGAACGCCTAGGACACACTGTCCAGTTAGTACAGCAAGGTAGAGGTACCTGCTTTTTTGGGGTGGCGTTATGTCGGGCCGACGTACGCCGCTGGTGGTCGTGGAAGGCGCCGTAACGGCTGTAAGATACGTGAATGCCACTCTCCGACTGATAGTGCAACCGTATCGGCAGCATATTGGCGAGACGTTCGTCTTCATGGGCGACAATACGCGCCCCAGTCGGGCACATAACGACATCGCTCGACTAGAGCGGCCAGCATGTTCTTCAGACATGAACCATATCGAACATGCCTGGGATGGATTGAAAAGAGCTGTTTATGGACGATATGAGTCACCAACCACTCTGAGGGATCCACGCCGAATCGCCGTTGAGGAGTGGGACAATCTGGACCAACAGTGCCTTGATGAACTTGTGGATAGTATACAGGCTTGCATCAATGCTAGAGGAAGTGCTACTGGGCAATAGAAGTACCGGTGTGTACAGCAGTCTGGCCCACCACCTCTGAATGTCTCGCTGTATGGTGGTATAACACGCAATGTGTGATTTTCATGAGCAATAAAAAGGGCGGAAATAATGTTTATGTTGATCTCTATTCAAATTATGTGTACATCATCCGGAACTCTCGGACCCAGGTGACGCAAAACGTAATTTGATGTGTGTATTTCGCGCCCCAATGCTCTGACCAATAGGGTTCCAATTAAGTCACAGCTTGTTGTCATAAGACTTTCCCCAAAACCTCAGAAAAAAGACAGGTGCAGTTTAAAGTTCGTATGCTTCTATCTGAAAGGGATGTCCCGTTTTAACATAGACTGAAAGCTAAAGGGCGCCGGCAGGTTACCGATGAACTGAGACACTTCAGTGGGGGCTTACAGAACAACCAGTTACAAAGTAACGGACCCGATGACAAACTGCAGCCATCCTGTCGGCTCATGAATGCAGATAAAGGATATTATTATTTTTTTTTTCAAGACAACTCGCCTAGAGAACTTGACGCATGCAGTAACTGACTCCAAGCCTCAAGACAGCTGCGGGAACACGTCCCCAGTTCACGTGCTCCATCCGAGCCTCCGTCCAGGCACTTTTTGGAAGCGACATAGAAAATGTTGACACCCTGCAGCCAAGACTGACAGGATGGAGTTAGCCTGCGTTAATCACTGAAACGTTCTCAATTGGGGAGAGATCCGGCGAACTTGCTGACCAAGGTAGGCTTTGGCAAGCACGAAGACAAGCACTAGAAACTCTCGCCGTGTGAAGGCGGGCTTTACCTTGCTGAACTATAAGCCCGTCACAGCTTTCCATAATGGGCAAAAAAACGGGGGGTGGGGGGCGTCGAACATCTTCGACGTACTGCCTTGCTAAAAAGGTGCCGTGGAGGAAAAACAAAGGAGTCCTGTTATGAGATCAAACGGCAGGTCAGATCATCATTTCCGGATGTGAAACCGTGTGGTGCCCGACACTGCGGTTGGTAAATATACAGTACTGGCCTTTAAAATTGCTAAACCAAGAAGAAATGCAGATGATAAAAATAATGGGTATTAACTGGACAAATACATTATACTAGAACTGACATGTGATTATATTTTCACGCAGTTTGGGTGCATAGATCCTGAGAAATCAGTACCAAGAACAACCACCTCTGGCCGTAATAACGGCCTTGATACGCCTGGGCGTTGAGTCTAACAGAGCTTGGATGGCGTGTACAGATACAGCTGCTCATGCAGCTTGAACACGATACCACAGTTCATCAAGAGTAGTGACTGGCGTATTGTGACGAGCCAGTTGATCCGCCACCATTGACCAGACGTTTTCAATTGGTGAGAGATCTGGAGAATGTGCTGACCAGGGCAGCAGTCGAACATTTTCTGTATCCAGAAAGACCCGTACAGGACCTGCAACATGCGGTAGCGCGTTATCCTGCTGAAATGTAGGGTTTCTAAAGGTATCGAATGAAGGGTATAGCCACGGGTCGTAAAACATATGAAATGTAACGTCCACTGTTCAAAGTGCCATCAACGCGAACAAGAGGTGACCGACACGTGTAACCAGTGGCACCCCATACCATCACGCCGGGTGATACGCCAGTATGGCGATGACGAATACACGCTTCCAATGAGCGTTCACCGCGATGTCACCAAACACGGATGCGACCATCATGATGCTGTAAACAGAACCTGAATTCATCCGAAAAAATGACGTTTTCCCATTCGTGCACCCAGGTTCGTCGTTGAGTACACCATCGCAAGCACTCCTGTCTCTGATGCAGCGTCAAGGGTAACTGTAGCCATAGTCTCCCAGCTGATAGTCCATGCCGATGCAAACGTCATCGAACTGTTCGTGTAGATGGTTGTTGTCTTGCAAACGTCCCCATCTGTTGACTCAAGGATCGAGACGTGGCTGCACGTCCCGTTACAGCCATGAGGGTAAGATGCCTATCATCTCGACTGCTAGTGATACGAGGCCGTTGGGATCCAGCACGGCGTTCCGTATTATCCTCCGGAAACCACCGATTCCATATTCTGCTAACAATCATTGGATCTCGACCAACTGGTGCAGCAATGTCGCGATACGATGAACCGCAATCGCAATATGCTACAATCCGACCTTTATCAAAATCGGAAACGTGATGGTACGCATTTCTCCTCCTTACACGAGGCATCACAACAACGTTTCACCAGGCAACGCCGGTCAACTGCTGTTTGTGTATAAGAAATCGGTTGGAAACTTTCCTCGTGTCAGCACGTTGTAGGTGTCGCCAACGGCGCCAACCTTGTGTGAATGCTCTGAAAAGCTAATCATTTGCATATCACAGCATCTTCTTCCTGTCAGTTAAATTTCGCGTCTGTAGCAGTCATCTTCGTGGTGTTGCAATTTTAATGGCCAGTAGTGTCGTTTTTATCGCCTTCTGCCCTCTCTCTCGGGCCGGCCGCGGTTGTCTAGCGGTTCTAGGCGCGCAGTCCGGAACCGCGCGACTGCCTCGGTCGCAGGTTCGAATCCTGCCTCGGGCATGGATGTGTGTGATGTCCTTAGGTTACTTAGGTTTAGGTAGTTCTAAGTTCTAGGGGACTGATGACCACAGATGTTAAGTCCCATAGTGCTCAGAGCCATTTGAACCATTTGAACCTCTCTCTCGGTCCATTTTCACCACCCTCCTCTCCGTCCATATCTTTCTCACCCTCTTTCTCAACTCCTCCTCCCACTCCTCTTAGTAAATCTCCTTCTCCACTCTATCTCTGTCCATCTCCTTCTCTTTCCTTCCTCAGTAATCTTCTCCTCGCCCTTCTGTCTCTCTATCCCTCTTTTTCCCTTTCTCTGTCCATTTCCCCTCTCATTCTCTGCCCTTCCCCTCCTCCAAAAACTGGTTCACATGGCTCTGAGCACTATGGGACTCAACTGCTGAGGTCATTAGTCCCCTAGAACTTAGAACTAGTTAAACCTAACTAACCTAAGGACATCACACACATCCATGCCCGATGCAGGATTCGAACCTGCGACCGTAGCGGTCTCGCGGATCCAGACTGCAGCGCCAGAACCGCGCGGCCACTTCGGCCGGCCTTCTCCTCCTCCCTCATATGTGTGTCCATCTCCGCCTTTCCCTGTCTGTCTGTCTGTGGGGCGGCGGGTTAGTAATAATAATAATCATCATCATCCTCATTCATAAGTAACAGGAGGAAATGTTAGAATATTGTTCGCCTGTGAACTATTTCTATGGTCAGCAAGAAAGCGATGGAGAACATACTGACGATAGTTCCCAGTCTGCAAGTCCACATTCTTGTCTAGCCCACTGAAAGAAATGTTTCTATTCTCTACTCGCTCAGCGGGATCAGGACTATAATTATAAATGCAGATTTTGTAATTTTCATTATGTTAGTGCTAATAATAATACTCTCTATCCTAAACAGCACTATGAGCAGTTCAGAGATGACCTCTACGTTAAGTTCCAATTAAATTGTCTTTCGCCCTGACTTCTGATAATGAAAATAATCGCTCGCCACAAAAGTGGAAAATAACTGTCACCACTTGCCATGCGGATTTGTTAACATTATGAGCGGCACACTAACAGTTACATTTGTGAAATCTAAGCGATCCAGAACGGTATACAGTCCTCGTTATTTCCCTTCCTATTTGTACCGAAAATATGAGTTGAGTTGCGGTCTAGCTGTGACGGCATCCGAGGCTTCGCATGCTAAGGCGTTTGCTGACTCGGGTCGTATGGTGTCTGGCTGCGAAGTGAAGCCTAGCCGTGCCTCTCGGGCTGTATTTATATTCAGCGGGCGCAGCTGACGGCCAAGAGAACGTGTGCTGTCATCCTCTCTGTGCCCACAGTAGCAGCCTCTAAACGGCCGCTTTCTCGCACTTTTAATATTTTATAACACTGTTGTGTATTAATTTTGAATTTTCGTAATTTTTGTATGAATGTAGTTAAGTTGGTTAAAATCACAGAAAAAGATTTATCTCGCCTGCATTTAAACCTTGCCGCCTGTAATTTTTAGAACAGGACTGACACTAGAACATGATGTCTGAACTAGAACTTTAAGAGACCTTGAATTTGTTACTATTTACATCCAGGCATTGAAACTCGTTATGTCTCTATTACTTAATAGGTTTCATCACGTGCTGCCATCAGAACTTTCTAGCATTATACAGGGTGTTACAAAAAGGTACGGCCAAACTTTCAGGAAACATTCCTCACGCACAAAGAAAGAAAATATGTTATGTGGACATGTGTCCGGAAACGCTTACTTTCCATGTTAGAGCTAATTTTATTACTTCTCTTCAAATCACATTAATCATGGAATGGAAACACACAGCAACAGAACGTATCAGCGTGACTTCAAACACTTTGTTACAGGAAATGTTCAAAATGTCCTCCAGCGAGAATACATGCATCCAACCTCCGTCGCATGGAATCCCTGATGCGCTGATGCAGCCCTGGAGAATGGCGTATTGTATCACAGCAGTCCCCAATACGAACACGAAGAGTCTCTACATTTGGTACCGGGGTTGCGTAGACAAGAGCTTTCAAATGCCCCCATAAATGAAAGTCAAGAGGGTTGAGGTCAGGAGAGCGTGGAGGCCATGGAATTGGTCCGCCTCTACCAACCCATCCGTCACCGAATCTGTTGTTGAGAAGCCTACGAACGCTTTGACTGAAATGTGCAGGAGCTCCATCGTGCATGAACCACATGTTGTGTCGTAGTTGTAAAGGCACATGTTCTAGCAGCACAGGTAGAGTATCCCGTATGAAATCATGATTACGTGTTCCATTGAGCGTAGGTGGAAGAACATGGGGCCCAATCAAGACATCACCAACAATGCCTGCCCAAACGTTCACAGATAATCTGTGTTGACGTGATTGCACAATTGCGTGCGGATTCTCGTCAGCCCACACATGTTGACTGTGAAAATTTATGGCCGGCCGCGGTGGCCGTGTGGTTCTAGCGCTGCAGTCCGGAACCGCGCGACTGCTACGGTCGCAGGTTCGAATCCTGCCTCGGGCATGGATGTGTGTGATGTCCTTAGGTTAGTTAGGTTTAAGTAGTTCTAAGTTCTAGGGGACTGATGACCTAAGATGGTAAGTCCCATAGTTCTCAGAGCCATTTGAACCATTTTTCTAAAAATTTACAATTTCATCACTTTGGAATGAAGCCTCATCCGTAACTAAAATGTGCTCTAACATAGAAAGTAAGCGTTTCAGGACACAAGTCCACATAACATTTTTTCTTTCTTTGTGTGTGAGGAATGTTTCCTGAAAGTTTGGCCGTACATTTTTGTAACACCCTGTATACAGGCCGACAATTATCGAATTATTTGAAATAAAATCGTCATAACTTTTGAACGGCTTGTGTTGGTACGTTCAATCTGCACGGTTGGCTGTAGGGCATGATGGAATTAGTATGCGCATGCGCACGCGTGTTTTTGTTGTCGGCCACTTGCACATGAAAATGCCACGGTACAGCGCACCTGAGCGCATAGCGCTTGTGAAGGCCTACTGTGCGAGCAATAACAACCCAACTGCGGCTCAAAGGAATTTTTCGATTAAGTTCAGACTGAAGGTGACCAGTCCAAGTGTGCTAACAATCAAGAATTTGATTCTCAAGTTTGAGAGAACGGGTAGCGTCCGTGATGACTGTGTTGGCAATCTTGGTCGTCCGAAAAGGGTGAAAAGTCCTTAAAACATCGAGCAGACACGCGCTGTCTTTCAACAAATCCCCAGGAAATAGATCAGACGAGCAGCACAACAGGTAGGAATCAACCGGGAGACACTGTGTTAAATCGATGTTGAAGACCCTCAACTCTTCCCATACAAAATTCAAACCCATCAATCATTAAGCCCCAGGGACATGTAACAACGGTTGTGTTTCTGCTGCGCTATTGTCCGCCGAACTGACGAACAGGACTTTGATGTGAATTTGGTTTTGTTTAGCAACGAAGTCCACTTTCATTTGGATGGATTCGTCAATAAGCAAAATTGCTGCATCTAGGGGACTGAGAGTCCGCATTTCGCGTTCGAGAAGTCACTTCACCCTCAACGGGAAGCTGTGTGGTATGCAATGTCCAGCCACGGAATAATCGGGGCGATATTCCTTGATGGCACGATGACTACCGAACGGTACGTGAAGGTTTTGCAAGATGATTTCATTCCCATTATCCAAAGTGACTGATTTCGACAAGATGTGGTTCATGCAAGACGGAGCCCGACCCCATCGCAGCAGGAGAGTGCTGTCCTAGAGGAGCACTTTGGGAACCACATCCTGGCTCCGGAGTACCCAGAGGCCACTGGCATGTGCCTCGCTCTGCCGCCATGTTCTACGGATCCAGGCACATGCGACTCCTTTTTGGGGCTGTATTAAAGACGTCGATGTTCCGACACTTCAGCGTGTCGTGTAGAATTTTGCTATTCATCTGCACCACATCATCGCCATGTCATAACCTAAATCCCAATATCTGTAGTGACGTTTACATGTTGAATAAAGTGTGTGCACGCCATAGTTTATAGCTAATTTGCTTTTTTTCATATATTTCAGTAATTGTCATCCTGTACACATCCACAGCACTTGGAGAACGGCGTGGCAAGACGTTTATGCACTTCCACAGAAGTGAAAGGGTTAAATTCATATTTTGCCCTGAACAATAAGGTAATCCGATATAGGAGGGTTGTGATATAGCCTTTATTTGCTATTTATAATGAGATTTTGCACCTGATCATGTTGTTATCAAAAGGTGCTTTGTTAATAGCTTACAAAAAGAAGAACATGAATGGTGAAAAACAAATAAGAAAGTTTCTGTTCGTCTTTGACAACTTTGTGTGGTTAAGATTAATTTACTTGAGTTTTCCTTTAAGGCTTAGTATGGCATAATTGTCGCATGAAATTCTAAAATATCAGTTTACACTAAAATTCTATTAGTATCTGGTAGTTGCAAAACGACTCCTTTAGATATCTGTCCAGTGCTTTATTGTCCACTTTCCCTCCGTGACATCTTGTTGTTAGTTGCAATTGAACTATTCAGAAAGATAGTCGCATTCCATATAAAAATTCATTTTTAACATGTATGTTCTGTAGCAGCATCACATACGTTAATCTTCCATATTTCATCCTGGATTACATCTTTCATAATCGACCTATTTTTGTTTTTCATTCATGAATGTACAAGGGTTCAACAAAAATATGGAAATATCAAAAACACAAAAAATTACGGTACCTAATACGTTGTAGGAAACACGCTCGCATTCCAAACAGCGTCCAGTCGTCTCAGAACGTAGTATTAGAGGTCCGTTATAATTTTCAGTGGAATCTTACGTAATTCTTCCCGCAAAATTGTGGCAAGTTCAGGTAAGGATTGTGGTGTCACCGCCAGACACCACACTTGTTAGGTGGTAGCCTTTAAATCGGCCGCGGTCCGTTAGTATACTTCGGACCCGCGTGTCGCCACTATCAGTGATTGCAGACCGAGCGCCGCCACACGGCAGGTCTAGTCTAGAGAGGCTCCCTAGCACTCGTGCCAGTTGTACAGCCGACTTTGCTAGCGATGGTTCACTGACTACATGCGCTCTCATTTGCAGAGACGACAGTTTAGCATAGCCTTCAGCTACGTCATTTGCTACGACCCAGCAAGGCGCCATATTCAGTTACTATTGATATTGATATTGTCAATCATGTACCGTCAAGAGCGACGTTCATCATTAATGGATTAAAGTTAAGTATCAAACTAATTACGTCCGATTTCTGAATTCTAATTCCTTGTCATGTTCCAGACCTCACGTCAGTATAGTTCTTCCCTCCTCACGCTAGCCTGCGTGAGCTAAAACGCGTGCATTTCGGCCTCCACTAGTAACACGGTGTTGGCTCTTCTGCCAACACAACAAGGATGACGGCGGTAGATAGCGATCACCCACGCATCTCTCGAAAATAGAACACAAAGGCTTCGTCATATTGCTTTGAGGTGATTGTGGTGCCCAAGGGAGATGCGAAAGTTCATCCTCTTGCCCAAAAATTTAGTCCTCGACTGTGCGAGCTGTGCGAACAGGGCCATGTCGTCTTAGAACACAGCTTCACCGTAGGCGAACAAACGTTTTACCATGCGAAGGACCTAATAAACCAAAATCGTCAAATAATCCTTGACAGTAATACGACCTCACACAGTAATCGTGAATCTCATGGAATATCGCGATATTGCTGCCAAAATCATCGCCGAACCCCGCCACGTTTGGAAAGTAAACTTGGCTAGAAATTGGATACAGTGTGAAACAAGACTTATCCTACCAAATGACTTTCTTCCATTGCTCCATGGCTCAAGTTTTATGACTTTGAGACCGCTTTTGGATCACTGACGTATAGTTTTGGGATGCCTTCCTGCCTTGCAATTCCCTGCTTCCAGGGCTTCCTTCGTGTTGGTTTGGTTCTGAAAAGATTCACGAGTGTGATACTCAGTTCTGCATTGACTTTCGCAGTTGTCGTCCTCTTATTTTTCGCCACAATAATCTTCAGTTACCGTCTGTTACAATCACTCAACACACAATTTCGTCCGCGTTATAGCTTAGCGACTGATGTTATCCCGCTTTGCCTACATGCTGTAAAGATTTTCGATATGGTGCCACTTGAAACACCAAATACTTTGACTCTCTTCCTCACGGAGGCATCTACCATATGGACACCAACCATTTGCCCCTTTTCGAATTCACTTAACTCCAAAGTAAGGCACTGGCATCTACACAAAACACTGTTCTGACCACGATAGTACCTGCAACGCTTTGAGGACATTGCAGAGGGGCCGTTGGTGGTCCAACACAACAGCGCAACCTGCAGATTTTGGCAGCATCTGCATTTATGTTCAAGCATACGTTTCTCTCTAGGTTTCCAAATTTTTGTCCAACCCCTGAGCTTCGTTCTACGAACTGGTTATCACTCCTAATGTAGTTTACCTATCTTGAGTTATTACGACCTCAATACTGGAAATGGAACAGCCCTTTCACCATATACTGGTGGATCTCATTACTGGCGTTAATCCATTTTATAGGTTTGCACGTTCACTTATCCTCAGTTCAGGAATAATATTTTTTTGTCATCATATGTCATTCCCATCGCCATATTTCATTATATACCTTTCTATCACACAGAATTAACATTGTATTTTGTGAATTTCCTCGAGAGAGAAATGTCTCCCTAACATGGAACTGGGAAAACTTACCTGGATAAATCTGCGTGGCGCTGGAGAAACGCCAGAAATAGTCTTATGAAAATTTTATGTATGTTTTATCGCCCTCACATTTGAAACGCTGCTCTTGTGTTGTGTCTAAGGATCGTCAGCAAATTGTAAGTTATTTGCTCTTGATTATTGCTAAAGCGGATGCAGCAGAGTGCTATCGGAAATCTGTGGCTATCGTGAGCAAATATGCTTTTATCAAAAATAAAAAAAAACCGTTATTTCATTGACGTCAGAAGTTCGTTTCGATACATAGTGCTGAAAAAGAAATAAAAAGAAAGAAATACATATTCACCACGGTTCGAACCGAAACTACGCAGTCACGACTAAAAGTCGAACTTGATAAATCTGTTCCGTCCGGTTATGTATAGTGAAGTAATTAACTTTCCATCAGAAGAAGAACTCGAAATTAAATTACAGTTGCGTTTGCTCCCTTTTCCCGAGCCCGGGATGTTTCTACGCTTATTTTATCGTCTTTCCTCTTCTTCCCTTATTACCCAGCACTCGTCCCAACGTCCCCCTTCACGCTTGCTTTCTAAACGCATCGAATTCGCTTAATTTTATAATTACTCGGTCCCGGTGTGCCTGTAATAACACCGCCGCCGGAATCAGAAGCGCCGGGAGGTGCGAATAATGAGGCTCTGCCGTACCCATTACCTGCCGACCCTCTTCACGGCGTCGCCGCCGCCGCTTGTTAAGTAATTATTCATATTAGTCGTTTTACGGTCGCTCGCTGGTGACGCGCTGCCATTAAGCTGGAACGTCGCGCCAGAAATTCGCTTCTAACCTCAGCTCCGTAAACAAAGGCTAACATTTACTCAAATGACTCTCACTGGACAACGGAGTATGGTGGAGCAGTGGTAAGTAAAGAGGAATTTCATCCGGTACGGTGGCGGTTCAAATTCCATTCCCGCCACTCTGATTTATTTTTCAGTGGGTTCAATAATAACTTAACCCTCCGTATACCAGTGGTTTCTGCCTCAAACCGCCATTTTATTATTACAATAATTTTTCTGGAGTCCAGTGCCTTTCGCATGAAACCACAGGCGGTATTGCAAGACTGAGATATCTAGTGGTAGACCGAGGCGGTTCTACGAAAGTAGTTTGCTGGAGCTCATCCAAGATCTTCCTGCAGACACTTCTTTAAAGAGCTAGAAATCTTCACTGTAGCCTCACAATATATATATTCACTTATGAAAATTGTTATCAACAATCCGAACGAATTCAAAAGTAATAGCAGTGTACATGGCTACAACACTAGGAGAAAGGATGATCTTCACTACTCAAGGTTAAATCTAACATTGGTTCAGAAGGGGGTAAATTATGCTACCACAAAAGTCTTTGGTCACTTACCTAATAGCATCAAAAGTCTGACAGATAGCCATATAGCATTTAAAAGGAAATTAAAAGAATTTCTTAATGGCAACTCTTTCTACTCATTAGATGAATTTTTGGATATAGTACGTGGGTAATTTCCCAACCCCACAAAAAAAAATTAAAAAATTAAAAATATTGAGTGTCATGTAATACTTTGTCTAACGTAATATCTTGTATAGACACCTTTTATTAACCTGACACGTCCCACATCATTACGAAGCGTCGTATTCATGATCTATGGAACAAGTACTAATCTAATCTAATCTAATCTAATCTAATCTGCACTGCAGCAGTCACATACAGCGTTCAGAGCGACAGTTGATGAGGAAATTGTGCTACGTAATTTTAGAAAATTGTGACATGCCTTTTTTTATATAAAGTGATCGCAATGAGGGGACCATTGTCCCTGGAAACAAGCATATCAAAATTTGTTGTAACGTAAATCTGAATTTGTGCTACTGCTGCTATGAGTAGTTTCGAAATGAAACCAATGGTATAGTATGTGGTTCTCATATAAATTTATCAAATTTTAGTCCAGTTTTTTCTTGTTGTTTTACAGTATAATTTGTTTTAGGAATTATATGTTCAAGGAAGTTTCGGGTTGTGGGAGTGTATCTAGGAAAAATGCGAAATTGTTTTCAAATATATTTCATGGAATGATGGGTGGCTGAAAACTGTATGTCCCAGCGGCTCCAAAGTAAAAAATAACTGATTGATTACTTTTTGACAATTTCTTCTTTTATGTCTCGCTTACCATTCAAATAAAAGTTAATTTTGTGATAAATTCTAAAATTTTATTCCATACTGAAACAACGTCCTTAAAATAATTGTTGACATTTTTCCCATTTCTTTTTGTATTCATTGCCTACTATGTTGGTAAAGGTCAACTTTGTGAAAAGTTTTAAATTATTTTGTGTTGTTGGGACTCAGACAGTTAAGGCAAATGCCGGGATTACTCCACCGAAAAGAAAATGGCTGTCTTATTTTCTAATTCTTCTAAAATCCGACCTTGCGCTGCGTCAAAACGTTATACTCTTTCCTTCTTTACGGGTGGACACCTGCAGCGCTTTAAAAAGGTGTGGACAAGCGAAGGAAGATTCTGCATAACCAGTGGTACTTTACGGTTCGTTTGAAGCTTCACGTAATAAGCAACATCAACTCATTTTTTTCTTTTGTAGACGCATACACGGACTGACAAATGGATCGAGAGGCTCCATAAGCGAGCTCTATGAATGTCTACGTAATTATCGCTTCAAACAAGTCTGTTGAAACGGTCCTCAAACAACAAGACATTTTCAGAAACCCATAGGATCGTTCATGACCTAAGGGAGCGTCGTAACATGTCCAGCACTGTTATACATGCACGGCACCTAATTTTCTCGCCATGGATAAAAAAATTTATCATGTGGAATAAGGAATACCCTCAGATTCTTCGCTGAGAGTGCTGTTGTCTATGGGTGAATATCGTCGTTGGGCCATCATAAGGAAACGCTGCAATACTTGAACAAAATTTCCACTTCCTCTAGAACCGAGCGAGGTGGCGCAGTGGTTAGCACACTGGACTCGCATTCGGAAGGACGACGGTTCAATCCCGCGTCTGGCCATCCTCATTTAGGTTTTCCGTGATTTCCCTAAATCGCTCCAGGCAAATGCCGGGATGGTTCCTTTGAAAGGGCACGGCCGACTTCCTTCCCCCTCCTTCCGTAACCCTATGAGACCGATAACCTCGCTGTTTGGTCTCTTCTCCCAACCAACCAACCAACCACTTCCTCTAGTGAAATGCAGCTCTCTTGAGATGTGGATAAATGTAAGATCGTGCCTATACGAACGAGAAAGAATCTTATAGTATCTGGCTAAAGGATTAGTGGCGAACATCTGGAGCATCTCGCCTCGTTAAAATATCGAGGGGTAATACTAAGGCCGTCCTGACGTGGGGCGTGTTTCTCACCGCGAAGCATGCCAAGCATTGTGTCCATGGGGGTTGCTGCATGGTCTGAGGCGACCTTCTGCATCCCATGGAACATGCTCCTCATCGTGATTTGCAACTGCCGCGCTCTCCAGCGGCAGTTCTTGGTAGCAAGTGGCCCATAAGTCACACAGTTTCTGTACGAAAATGGACGCACGTAAAAGTGCTTTTTTAGCTCTCTTAGTGGTCGTCCAGTAAGAGCAAAGGAAATCGAAAAAAATATTCTCGATTCACCGATGGCTTGAACAGTGAATTGCTGGTAGAGGAACACTACATAATTGTGTACCGTGATGTGAGATACATAATAGTAGACGTTTTTTCGAAGCTGCCCACCATCAATGAGAAAGATGTTTACAGCCAAGACAAAAGCATGAGAAGATTCATAAAAGCAAGAGATAGGTGCTAATTTGTGATGGTACATGATAGTACGCCATACCAGTACCTATGACACACACACACACACACACACACACATATATATATATATATATATATATATATATATATATATATATATATATATATATATATATTGTTCATCGGAAGTCCGCTGCAGTGATACTGAGCCATGCTGCCTGAGCTTGGATCCATTGTTTCTAACCCTAGCATCACCTCTTACCAACTGAAATCGGGACTCATCTGACCAAGCCACCGTTTTCCATTTGTCTGTGGTCCAACCAATATGGTGACGAGCCCAAGACAGTCGCTGCTGTCGATGCCGTGCTGTTAGTAAAGGCACTTGCATCAGTCATCAGTATTAGGATAACCTGTATTCTGACACACTTTTGATACCAAATTGATATGCAAACTAACTGAACTGTGGCAGCTGATTGATTTATGATCTTAACCTATTGTTCTACTAAGTGGTTTTTCATGTAACCTCTGCCGCTTTAAAATATTGTTCCCTTAATAGATTTATGACACGCTAGAGATAATCCATCCTTCTGGGAAACCGCCACCCCTACCCCTACCTCTCCTTCTTCATTGCCCCCGCATCTCTGGAAACCTCCAGCCCCCTTCCTCCTCGCTGATACAACCACGCTTTGAGGCCAAAGCTATTCCAGTAGCCCCCTCCCAGTTTCTTCTTCTTCTTCTTCTTTATCGTCGCCTTGTCCCACGTTACGTAGGTTCGGCGTTGCTCTTCTGGATCCTTCTCCTCCATAGTTCTCTATCCATTGCCTCTTCCTTCTTCCATCCTTTCTCCCTTGGGTCCCCGAATATCATATCCTTCCACCCCATCTTCGGTCTTCCTCTCCTTCTCACTCCTTCAATCTTTATATCTACAACTCTGTTTCCTATATACTCTTCCCCTTTTCTCTGTAAGTGACCATACCTCCTTAGTCTGCTTTCTTGTATGTTTTTCCCCATGGGTCCCACTTTCACAGCTCCTCTAACAAATTCATTTCTAATTCAGTCCTTCCTTGTTACTTATCAGTTTGATTGACTAATTAATTAAATAGATAAAATAATTAACCCCTCCCCCTCGGTGGAATCCCCTAGCACCCCTCCCCTCCCATACCCGCAAATTTACAGAAAAAAGACTTAGTCTGTGCTGGACAGGAAGGATCTCATGACATGAAATTCAAGTCAATGTCAGTTACATAGTACAGGATACACTGTTTATTTATAAAATTCGACTCGCAGGAGTTGGATGACTCTCTTATTTGGTGGGGAAAACTCATCATTCTCTGCTTTTTTGGAAGATACAGGTATCGTAAAATATATCGAAAAGCAGCAATAACTACATCGCTTTTCTTCCGATTGTGCAAGGAATGCCATCACGAAATCGACGTCAACATAACTAACCAAACATAATCACGCAGTTAAGAATCTTCTGATGATGTCTTCACACCAGCCACAGGGCAGACGTGCCGGGAGGCATGCTGGCTGGGACATTGCATCCTCACGCACCCACGCTCTGGCCGCTTGCGCTCCGCATGTCAGCCGCTGGAAGCCTAGGCTCAGGACACCGCACCCCACCATGAGGGACTGCCAGCCATCCACCGTTAAGAGTACATCTCCCGGTATTAGCACGTTGACCGTACAGAGACTGTCGGTCAGTACTAAAAGTACACGATGCTTTCTGAGTGCCCAGTAAGCTCTGCTGCCCGTGACAGCAGGTACAAGCTAAATTTCTGAGGCCATTCAGGGGCCAGTGGTCCCCTCTGTTCGCATCTGTGTCCTTTGCTGGGGAATTCCCGACTCATGTGGCTACTTCTGGTCGCAGCACTTGCACCTCAGACCAGCAGAGCAGGTTGTCCCGTAATACTGTGCTTCTATTGACTTAAATAATACAATCCAGGAACAACACTAATACCTCTTTTGTGCTAAAAAAAGTAATGGATAACTGGAAAACACCACCTGTGGATTTATTGCAGATATTCCCTCATTATATCGGATTGATTGACTAATTAAGTCAATACCCTCTGTGTGGACAGTGCTCTTTGCAGACAATTGGTCGATACTAGGACTGGTGTATTTGGCCGGATTTGATCCTGCAACTGGCCGGTTTCCAAACCCTTCTTGATTTTTTGATACTGATTTTGTGGATACTGACGAAGTTAAATAGGTTGGTAGGAAGTGTGTTACATTGGAGGTAGCTGAGATTTTCAAATTTCACTTCAGTTGAGCTATGTCCTTAAACAGTTTCAGGAGACAGATCAGGGCTTGACTGGAGTGCATCCATTCTTGGCCCCTATCTCTGATGTAATGCATGGTGGATCCACCTACGAGTTCCATCCTGATTCCATTCTGAAGCTACCCTGTGTCATGGGAGTCCCCACCTGAAATCCATACAGGTAAACACACACAGAGAAAAATAATTCATTTGCTCATGGTATTGACAGCTGCACTACATTTACAAACAATTTTAGAATACATTGCGAAAAGTGATATCATGATTGCATGAGCAAAATGACATAAAACCACTAAAATTACGAAAATTGATGGAAAATACCCCAAAATGTGAAGAAATTGAGGTGGAATCAGGACTACTTGCATGTCTGCTTGGTACAGCAGAATTCTTGTACATGGGAACGAGTACGTAACAGCAAGAGGAATACGAGAAATAGTTGACATGGAAGCACTGAAAACCAGGGAAACACATAAGACGGCTGAAATAGATTGTTTTACGTAGATGGCCACCAAATGTAGAGTAGTAAATTTATATATGTCAGAATCTACAACCCAGGTCTCGCACCAAAGTCATCGGCATCCACCTCACAGATTGTTGTGTTTCTTTAGCTGAAGAGCGTTGCATTAACAGCTGGGAGACTGCAATATACAATTACAGAATGCATAACGTGTGTTTTAAACCCCAACAAACCACATTTACAAAGTGCTTCTGTGAACTCTTTACGAATCACAACCATGCAATGTCATCTAACAAACACCTTACAACCAGTTACTGTATGGCTTTCAACATCATTCTGCCGTATGTCTGTTGAGGTAGTAGGGATACATGCAAGCTGACTGCTGTCTTTGAAGCTTTCTTGGCAAAGAGAACCATCTGCTTCTAAATTGAAATTGGTGTGGGTTAAACGATGATAGAAAGTAGATGGATTAATCGGTTGAGAAGGGTTGTAACAAAGTATGATTTAACGGTAGACTAATGACGTATTCTAGAGAGAGGGAGAAGTTGCAGCAGGTCATTTATCATGTGTTTAATCATTTTTCCTGTTGTTCTGTTGTGGTGCATCAATTGTGTGGTATAACATTCTTTCGAATGATATACATCTGCGTGTTCTGTGTGTAACCTAGAGTAATTGTTAATAGAAAACCTATCCTTACCACACTCTGCAGAGGACTTCCAACGCATGTGTTATGAATCACGTCCAGCGATGGAAAACTTTTTGCAACACCTCCTCTAGATAACCAATGATGTATGTGAAGTACTCCATTTCTGTCACATCTTGGACATAATTCAAAGTTAGTGACAGGAGTTTGTGAGGTACGGCAATCCCTGTGTAAATATTGGCTTAACAAATGATCTCTCTCTCTCTCTCTCTCTCTCTCTCTCTCTCTCTCTCTGTGTGTGTGTGTGTGTGTGTGTGTGTGTGTGTGTGTGTGTGTGCGTGCGTGTGTGTGTGTAAGATACTGTGTTCTGTTCGTGGAGTTAGTGCAGTATGGAGTGTAAATTCGCATGTCAAACACAGCTGCTATACGTTATGTTCTACGATCATTTATCTTTTCCCAGTACCTTCTTGGTATGATACCGAAACATTACAAGAACTCTATAGAATTGACGGCACAAGTTATTTACGTAAAATGCATCAAATGCCTTCTATCTCGACCTCCAACATGCATAACTCAAGTGTTTCTTATTCTTATTCTTTTTCGCCTCTTATATTACCACAACATTCTCAGATGTATCAGGCTCGTATTTACTATACGCCAATAAGGAATGCTAAACTCCTCAGCATGCAAACATCTGGAGAGATCATGTGGAACTGGACAGGTGACATGAGTTAGATTGATATGGAACAATGTTCGCAGAATGGCAGTTATAGAACTGTAATGAGAATGCCGTTCTACACACATCAAAAAACGTTTTCCATCACCTCGGTTCCGAGAGTTTCGGAACCTGTACAGATAATTGGAATAGAAATCAACATAAACATCATTTCCGCCCTTTTTATTGCTCATGAAAGCCACACATTGCATGTTGTACCACCATACAGCGAGAAATTCAGAGGTGGTGGTCCAAATAGCTGTACACAGCGGTACTTATAATGCCCAGTAGCACGTCCTCTAGCACTGATGCATGCCTGTATACTATCCACAAGTTCACCAAGGCACTGTTGGTCCAGACTGTCCCACTCTTCAACGGCAATTCAGCGTAGATCCCTCAGAGTGGCTGGTGGGTCATGTCGTCCATAAACAGCTCTTTTCAATGTATCCCAGGCATGTTCGATAGGGTTCATGTCTGAAGAACATGCTGGCCATTCTAGTCGAGCGATGTCGTTATCCTAACGGAAGTCATTCACAAGATGTACACTATTGGGACGCGAATCGTCGGACATGAAGACGAACGCCTCGCCAATATGCTGCCGATATGGTTGCACTATAGGTCGGAGAGTGGCATTCACGTATCTTACAGCCGTTACGGCGCCTTCCATGACCACCAGCGGCGTACGTCAGCCTCACATAATGCCACCCCAAAACAGCAGGGAATCTCCACCTTGCTGCACTCGCTGGACAGTGTGTCCAAGGCGTACAGCCTGACCGGGTTGCCTCCAAAGACGTCTCCTATGATTGTCTGGTTGAGGGAATATGTGATACTCATTGGTGAAGAGAACGTGATGGAAATGCTGAGCGGTCCATTCTACATGTTGTTGGGCCCATTTGTACCGTGCTGCGTGGTGTCGTGGTTACAAAGATGGACCTCGCCATGAACGTCGGGAGTTAAGATGCGCATCATGCAGCCTATTGCGCACAGTTTGAGTCGTAACACGAGGTCCTGTGGCTGCACGAAAAGCATTATTCAACATGGTGGCGTAGCTGTCAGAGTTCCTCCGAGCCATAATCCGTAGACAGCGGTCATCCAGTGCTGTAGTAGCCCTTGGGCGGCTTAAGCGAGGCATGTCATCGACAGTTCCTGTCTCTCTGTATCTCCTCCACGTCCAAACAACATCATTTGGGTTCACTCCGAGACGCCTGGACACTTCACCTGTTGAGCGCCCTTCCTGGCACAAAGTAACAATGCGGTCGCGTTCGAACCGCGGTATTGACCGTCCAGGCATGGTAGAACTACAGACAACATGAGCCGTGCATCTCCTTCCTGGTGAAATGGCTGGAACTGATCGGCTGTCGGACCCCCTCCGTCTAATGGGCACTGCATATGCAAGGTTGTTTACGTCTTTGGCCGGATTTAGTGACATCTCTGAACAGTCAAAGGGACTGTGTCTGTTATACAATATGCACTGTCAACGTCTATCTTCAGGAGTTCTGGGAAGTGGGGTAATGCAATTTTTTTTTGGTGTGTGTATATCACTATTGCCGGTCAGTAAAAGTTTGGAGCACGTGTTTGGAGCAAACGTAAAATACCGAAGTGTATTGATTATGTGGAACGCAGCTCCTTTTGCTCCTTTATGAGACGTCGAATGTATCAGACAGAGTAACCTCCTTCTTCTAGTCAGTTTCAAATGTAGTTGGGGACAGTGTTGCAGGGAGGATTGGTTAAAGGCAGAGGAAGAGTTACGAAATGCAGAGAGAGAGACCATATAGAGTTTGATTTGATCCATTATAAATGGTTTCTGAAAGCCTGCGACTGTAGATACAATAGGTTTGTTTATAAATAAATAAATCTTCTGCTACCAGTCACGATTTTTCTTTATTTTACTATTTGCACGACGCGTTTCGAGAAATAATTCTCATTTTCAAGTGCGTTTTTTTTTTTTTTTGATGTGTGTTAAGCCATTTCTTTTGATGTTGTCAGTGTGTGTGAGTCTGCTTCATTTTGTTGAATATAAGCACTTAAAAGTCAACAAAATGAAGCAGACTCACACACACTGACAACATCAAAAGAAATGGCTTAACACACATCAAAAAAACGCACTTGAAAATGAGAATTATTTCTCGAAACGCGTCGTGCAAATAGTAAAATAAAGAAAAATCGTGACTGGTAGCAGAAGATTTATTTATTTATAAAAAAACCTATCATATAGAGTTTTTCTCAGGGTCCTTAGCCCATAGGTTCAACGAAGGAGTAGCTAGTTTAGAAATAGTGGGCTCAGTGACAGAGCTCTGAATCATCGATTTTATCCCACGAATGCTAGAATACTTTGTGACTCCATCCCCATAGGGGGAGATGGCAAATCGTAATGATATCTTACCGAATTTATGAAGTGTTGTGCTTAAGGAACGTAGTTTTTGCACCTCCTCTCTGCTGATGGTTATTTCCTACACCAGGAAACAGTATTTGTGTCATGTGATGTAGGCTGTGTAACGGGGTTCGGGATGTGTCCATGTGTATGTGACACTCGCAGAGTAATGGAGAGTTCGGTCTAGCAGTGACACAGAAATTAAGAACCAGGCTGCAGTGTCAATGGCTGATAGCATCGCAAGGTCGACGTGATGAGGCGTTTTGTCCACGTGACAACTCGTCGAAAGTGGTGATTTAGACATCGAGTACTTGAGCAGAATGAGTTGAAATTACGGAAGACCTGATAAAATTATGAAAATTGATGAAAAACACGTACAATAGATGAAAGTACGACAAAAATGTGGAAGGATGAGGGTACTTACATGCTCGCCTGGGTGCACGAAAAACATTCCATTCCTCTACCAGTAGGACTGACACCTGATGGTGCATACTATCCGTGCTCTATGGGCTTATATCCTGCTGAATACCATTTGTTAGACATGCGATTATGTATTTAAGCCATAGAAATGAAATACGCGGTGCCTAAGATTTGGAGGTCAGGATGGCGACTGGCTAGGGCACTGAAACAGCGATCATATACCTGGGTGCAATATGCACTACCAGTACGGGTAATTAGTGCTTAGAATCTCTTCCAAAAACGAAACACCGAGGCAACTACTACCCCATCACTGTGGTACACGAATTTAAATGTAGAGGTTATCACCTTTGAACAGCTGTTTGGAAATCTTCCTCAATGCCTCAAAACTCTTTCAATTTCCGTATGTTTCGATCTCCTCCACAATTTGTCAATAAGAAACACAGTCTCTGTCTTTTATTTCAACCAATCTTTGTGTTTTGGGAGGAGGATAGTTTACACCATGCCATGTCCAGCTTCCTGTGAGAGTCAGAGGATCGAACTGTGTTAATGTTGGTTTAGCTCTTGACACAGACCTTGAAGTCATACTGGTAAAACAAAATTTATGTCGGTGTACAAAACTTAGTCTTGCACTGGTTGGCTGTGTAAACAGCAGAAGAACAATGTATCAAACTGCTTATGAAAGAACAAGACAGGAAGCCTCTAATTTGATTGATAGTCTGTGGGATATGGTCCACCTACAGCATGGGCGACAAAACTTTACACTGGTCTGTGCAAGCGACACTGATCAGGTCACCTGCTCAAGTGGGTCAAAATGTGTATACTTAAGAGATCACCACGTATGCTCGATACATCAAGTAGACGGTATTTGCTTTCGATATATCGGAAGAGATGGAGGCGGTAATTTCACACCGAGTTCTCTAGTGGGTGACATTAGCGAAGTTATTATAGTTCCTAGTTTTACTCCTTTGGATGATATAAAAATAACGAGGGAGCAAGAAGCAGAGAGAGAGAGAGAGAGAGAGAGAGAGAGAGAGAGAGAGAGAGAGACTGTGCTGTCAACGAAGCCTCTAACACCTTTGCACTGTCGTATTTTTAACGTATTGACTATAGGAATATGATTAAGCAGATAAGGCATGTACAGGTTGATATAAATTGTAGGTGTCACGCTTCTGAATATTATTATGTAGTCCGTGTGTACTCGGCATGGTTGTGAATTTCCTCCTGTATGTCAGTGCACTATTTTTATTTTTCCGACTGCCCTCTACTTAGTCAATAACACGTGGAGGACTGGGCTAACGGAATAGTGCTGTCGGAACGTGATAGGATTTCAGCAGAATTAAAAGGGGTCTGTGACTTTTCAGGGGACATTCATTACTCGTGGAAATCATGTGGGTTAAAAATGCTTTACATCGAAGACTGACGAAATGGGAAAAAATGGAAATGAGAGTTTGGCGTCATTGGCTGGGAGGCCCTTTGTGGGGCACGTCCGGACGCCTTTGTGCAGGTATTAATACATTCGACGCCACACTGGGCGACCTGCGTGCCGGATGGGGATGAAATGATGATAAAGACAGCACAACACCCAGTTCCTCAGCGGAGAAAATCCCCGACCCAGCCGGGAATCAAACCCGGGCCCATAGGACGGCAATCCGTTACGCTGACCATTTTTTTTTTTTAATCTCATTTTCTTCGCTTTCGTTCGTTGAATCTGCTCGGGGTGGACGTCGTAATACACTCGTGTAAGTTCGTCGTTGATCGATTAACTCAGTTTTTCTATTACAAATGGTAGCTAACCCTCTGAACGGACGCACTGAACTACCACGCCGGCTACCACTCAGCTATCGGGCGGACATGTTTTAAACAGATAAATGCAGATCAGTTGCCCGTCAGTGCATTATGGCTATTGTAATTAGGTAGTACAGATGTTAAACTTTTACCCACAGGAACAATATATTATAGTACGATGCAGACGTATTTTGCAGTACATGCGCTACTGTACCTTACAATTTCGTGTAAGATTTCCTAATGTGTGAATGTTTTCTTTTCGTTTTGTTACTGTTTTAATAAGAAACAATATTTCAGATTCCAGATGAACAGCAAAGTTGAGCTCTACTGTACTGTGATGTTACGGATCAATAAAAATGTTCCTCTGATAATCTGACCGTCGTTCCAGCATCCCAGTATCGTAGTGTACGGATTAGCGAGGTTCTACTCAATAGTTTATCATGACCAGTTTTGTTTTTGCAATACATTCTTTTATTAAATCATTTGTTGTTGTATAATAACATGTTTTCTTTTATTTACAAGGCTATTTGTTATACACAATGTGAATTTCTTACTAACAATAATTTGTTGTTTACTAACAACTTTTTCTTTCAATTTACAAAGCTATTTGTATCTGTAACATAAAATGTTTCTCTTGTGCAAAGCTACTTTTTCTTATATACAGTAATTTGCAATTTTTTGTTGGTGTTTTTATACTGGCTTTTTTTTTACAAAGTAATTTTTTCTGAAGACTTATGAACATTATGTACACCAAAGGTAGAAGAACTTAAACACTACGTTTCCCATTATCTTTCTATGTACAGTATTTACATTTTATTTCTGTATACAATATTCACATTTCAATCATTTCTTTCTACTTAAAATTCAGTTACTTATTTCTGATAATATTTCTTCTATATAGAATATAAGCACGGGAAACGGAGAATAGCAGCATCAGCTGAAGGAAAAACCACACAAATTCACGCACACACAGATACATAGAAAATTTACATGCACTCATAATGTGCTATCAGGCATGTATACTCACAGACACACAACTATGACCAACGGGTGATCCAACTGTTGCCCCACATTAGTAGACACAAGCAGAGACCATTGTCATATAACGAGGAAGTTCCGCAGTGCAGTTCACAACATATGCGACTTAAATTACTGACTGCCGTGAGACATATCAGTCTTCTTTCAGAATTTGAGAGGGTATGATGCCCAACTTCTCATTCAGCATTTGAGTAATTTCGGTTTGAAAGGTGAGAGGATCAGCGTCATTCCTGATATTGTTGAAAAGTACATTCCTTTTTCCAAGAGAACTGTGCCAAGGATACTGCCCTATTCCTGGATTTACTTCGCTTCATGCACTGGTCTCCTCGAAAACGTATGAGTCATTGTGTCAGGACTCCAAATGTATCACCAGAGCGGCATTTCACGACGATGCAAAGTTTCAGCTTGTGACGAAGAAGATGGTCTTTCCATACGAATACCTGAATTTGATGGAGAGACTCAATGAAATCACGTTGCCCGACATAACCAGTAAACTAATGGGAATGTTTGGCAGAAGTTTCGCATCTCTGATTTATGGGAAAACCCTAGTTATACATGATTGACGTGCACATGCTCGCAGATATTCTGGTGAAGTTCCGGAGCGTATGCCTGGGTAAATAATCTCTGATTCCTGCCTTCTGTCTCACGATGTCAGCGCTTTTGTAGAAAGAAATGTTCCAGCATCAAACTGTTGACTGTCGTTGACATACGGAAAATCGACAGACAGAAGGAAAAGTTCCATGATGTGGCTGCGAATGCTGGTCAGGGATATTTTTTAGAGGTAGGTCTGGCTTATCCCACCCATTTGCATCATGGGTACAACGACTTGCCGCTGTGTCCAGAGAGCTTAGTCTTGCGGAATGGTTCCATCCCAAAGCCTCTGACAACGCTGGGGAATAAGCAGAGAGATATTCTGCACTACGGGAAGCTCCAGCACTGTCTCAGGTTGTGGACAGAATTTATTAATATCACCCGTGGCATCTCTTTCAAGCATCATTGCTGATGTAAGCAACGAGAGGAGGGCTGTTGTAGCTTTGAAAAAGATATTTACAAGTTAAAGAATAATTCATTTTCGGAAAAACAATGGAAAATGTCAGAGAATATCGCGAAATTCATACCGTTTACGTGTGGGATGGGCGTTATGGTGCAAAAGATTCCATCGAGAGGCCAAGTTTCAAGTGGGCCTTCACCTTCAACGAAGGACTAGTCGCTGTGGAGAAGGCCATTGTTTCAGTGCCGTTCACGAAGCCTGTCTGTATTTGTGCGTCTTTTCTGGACATCTCCAAACTCCAAAATGGTTCAAATGGCTCTGAGCACTATGGGACTCAACTGCTGAGGTCATTAGTCCCCTAGAACTTAGAACTAGTTAAACCTAACTAACCTAAGGACATCACAAACATCCATGCCCGAGGCAGGATTCGAACCTGCGACCGTAGCGGTCTCGCGGTTCCAGACTGCAGCGCCTTTAACCGCACGGCCACTTCGGCCGGCCCCAAACTCCACATGTATCGATTGCACTATAGGTTTGCAATGCTTAGCCAATTCCAAATTACTTTACATGCATACAGTGTCATCTACTGAGTTAAAGGCTGCGACCCATATACAGTAACTGTGTATAATCGCGAATAAGCCTACGCCTCTGGATACGCGACGATAATCCTTTTGGAACAATGCTGCTAAACAAAAAGGTTTTCTGCCCGATGAAAGACTAGGTAAATGAGTTGCATATTGCGGAGCATGTAGCTCTCAGATCAAAACTGTATGCGTACCACATACACGCAGAGGCCGCCCAGAGATGGGTTGATGTGCATTGTGCTGCTTCAAAGGCTCTCACGATCGATGATTGCAAGAGGTGTGGCTCGAGGCGTTAACACCGTACCACATATGGGACTCCCGGTCATCTTCCGATCTTTCCCCCTGCGGGTCCGGGGTGTGAATAGGCCTGAGGTATTCCTACCTGTCGTAAGAGGCGACTAAAAGGAGTCCCTCCCCCTCAAGGGGATAGTTTGCGCCTGCGTCCGGAGACAGACGATTTACCGACTTACATTTGTGGTCATTTTGGTTTTTCGCTTATTCTGGTTTCTTCCTTCCTTTGTTTGTTTCCTTTGTTTGTCCTTCTCCATCTCTCACTGTCTTCCTTACTTTTTACCTTGCCTTCTTCTCCTTGCCTTCTTGTCCACCCTATGGTCTCCGCCTCGGCGTTTGAGACAGTCTGACCTTTCTATCCCTCTCTCCCTCTTTTTTTCCTATTTTTCTTTCCTCGCTATGCGTGCATGAAGGATGACCCACGCGTTGGCACGCGTAGCCGGTGACGGGGTAAAGCGTAATTCCCCGCCCTGGGTAGACAAGTAGGGCCCGTGCGTAGCGTCTGGTAAAGGCCATGCCCGGAGGAGGGGTGATTGCCCGAGCTGACACCTTCTGACAATGCCGATTGGTCCCTCCGTCCGTGTCTCGGGAGGTGTGACCTGAGGTGTAAACATTCACTTAAGGTAGGAGCGCCCTCTGAGAGGGACCCCACAAGGAAGGGCGCACCATCGGAGATGCTGGCAACCATGGGGGATTCATCCGCAATTAATTTCTCTTCTTCTTCTCTCTCGACTTCTGCCCAAAAACGGAAACTTGACCAGCCATCAGAGAAAAAAGTAATACCGCCTGCCCCAAAGTTCCTGGTAGGTTCTAGATCTGAGAACGGAAAGGATTTTTCATCTGTCAACCTTTTCGTTATTCAGAAGGGCGTAGATGCCATAGCCGGACCTGTCAAGTCTTGTACGAGGATGCGTAACGGTACCTTGTTGTTGGAAACTGAGAGCAGCTTTCAGGCACAAAAACTCCTTCGGGCCACACTCCTGCTGTACACGTTCCCTGTCCGGGTGGAGGCTCACCGCACTTTGAATTCGCCGCGTGGTGTGGTATATACTAGATCACTCGACAGATTGACTGACGAGGAGATTCAGTCTTTCCTCGCTGAGCAGGACGTGATGGCTGTCCATAGGGTCATGACAAAGGTCAACAATGACCTTGTACCGACCCGGACACTTTTCTTGACCTTTGATAGTGTTCAGCTGCCGTCGCGCATCAAAGCGGGTTATGAGGTTATTTCTGTTCGCCCCTATGTCCCGACACTTACGCGCTGCTACCAGTGTCGGCGTTTTAACCACACCCGCCAGTCTTGTTATAATGCGGCTAAATGCGTCACTTGTGGCAGGGACGCCCATGAGGGTGACTGTCCACCTCCGTCTCCTCGTTGCGTGAACTGTCAGGGTGACCATGCAGCGTCCTCTCGCGACTGTCCCATCTACAAGGATGAATGCTGTATACAGGAAACTCGGGTCAAAGAGAAAGTATCCACCTCGGATGCTCGCAAGCTTTTTGCTAGTAGGAAGCCCACGCTGTTCCCAGCGGGGAAATACAGTACTGTCCTCGCCTCTCCTCGGCGTACCAGGGAGGTATCGACGCAGACATGCGATCTGACCTTTAGCGCTACGGTCGTCCGTTCGGCCAGTGCTAAGATTGCCCGGTCAACGTCTCCTCTTCCTCCCGTCACGCCGAGGACACAAGCACCTTCATCAGCTTCTGCCAAGACTAAGACCCAGAAGTCAGATGCACGGGTCTTAAGAAGGTACCGTCCCATGAAGACTTCTTACGTACCCCGAACTCCCAGCCATCGACCACTACTTCGACTAAACGACCTTCCAAGAAGGCTCATAGGAATAAAAGTTCTCCTTCTCCGCCACGGCGCGTTTCTTCTCCTGCGCCACCCAGCGGTTGCTGCCCCAGGCCGTCATCCGTTTCGCCAGGCCGCACCGCTGGTAGCCGAACATCTGGCCATTCACCGGCGGAGGAAGCTCCGCCTCCCGACCATCTTAACATGGTGGCCGACGAACGTATTGCAAAAATGGACGATGACTCTCCGCCTATTGATAGCGGCGGCAGTGCTCGCTCGAAGCCAGGCCCTCAGCGGCCTTCGAGGTGACCCCTTCTTGCTTCTCCTTTTTCTTTTTCTTCTCACGATGGCACTTCTTCATTGGAATATTCGCGGCATTCGCTCCAACCGAGAGGACTTAAAGTTTCTGCTACGCTTGCACTGTCTGCTCGTAGTAGCTCTCCAGGAGACGATGCTACGCCCATGCGATCGTATTGACTTGGCGCACTATACCTCTGTGCGTTTTGACCTACCCCCTGTGGCAGGTATTCCGGCGCATGGAGGGGTTATGTTGCTGGTCCGTGGTAATATCTACTACGATCCCATCACATTGCACACCGATCTGCAGGCAGTTGCCGTCCGAATTACTCCCCCACTTTTTCATTTTCCATTTGTACTGTTTACACTCCATCGCCGTCTACCGTTACTAGGGCAGACATGATGCAAATTATTGCTCAGCTACCTGCCCCATTTTTGTTGACTGGAGACTTCAATGCCCACCATCCCCTTTGGGGCTCTCCAGCATCCTGCCCGAGAGGCTCCCTGTTAGCAGACCTTTTCAACCACCTCAATCTTGTCTGCCTCAATACTGGCGCCCCTACATTTCTTTCGGACACAACTCACACCTATTCCCATTTAGACCTCTCTATATGTACTACCCAACTTGCACGTCGGTTTGAGTGGTACGCTCTTTCTGATACGTATTCGAGCGACCACTTCCCTTGTGTTATCCATCTTCTGCATCATACCCCATCTCCATGCTCAACTAGTTGGAACATTTCCAAAGCAGACTGGGGGCTCTTCTCGTCCAGGGCGACATTTCAGGATCAAAACATCGCAAGCTGCGATAGTCAGGTCGCACACCTTACGGAAGTCATTCTCACTGCTGCTGAATATTCCATCCCTCATACTACTTCTTCTCCATGTCGCGTACCGGTCCCCTGGTGGACCGCAGCATGTAGAGACGCTATACGTGTTCGTCGACGTGCTTTACGCACCTTTAAACGCCACCCTACGATGGCGAATTGTATTAAATATAAACGATTACATGCGCAATGTCGTCGTGTTATTAAAGAAAGCAAGAAAGCCAGCTGGGCTGCTTTCACAAGCTTCTTCAACAGTTTCACTCCTTCTTCTGTTGTCTGGGGTAGCCTGCGCCGGCTATCTGGCACTAAGGTCCACTCGCCAGTTTCTGGTTTGCCGGTCGCGAATGACGTCCTTGTGGCCCCTGAGAATGTCTCCAATGCCTTCGGCCGATTTTTCGCAGAGGCTTCGAGCTCCGCTCGTTACCACCCTGCCTTCCTCCCCCGACAACAGGCAGAGGAGGCAAGGCCACCTAACTTCCGCTCCTCGAATCACGAAAGTTATAATGCCTCATTCACCATGCGGGAACTCGAAAACGCACTTGGCCGGTCAAGGTCCTCCGCTCCGGGGCCTGATTCTATTCATATTCAGATGCTGAAGAACCTTTCTCCTACGGGTAAAGGTTTTCTTCTCCGTACTTATAATCGCATCTGGATTGAGGGTCATGTTCCCACATGCTGACGCGAATCTATTGTTGTCGCGATTCCTAAGCCGGGGAAGGACAAGCACTTGCCTTCCAGTTGTCGACCCATTTCCCTTACCAGTTGTGTCTGTAAGGTGGTGGAACGAATGGTTAACTCTCGTTTGGCTTGGCTGCTCGAATCTCGACGCCTACTTACAAATGTACAATGTGGATTTCGTAGGCGCCACTCTGCTGTTGATCATCTGGTTACCTTGTCGACCTTCATTATGAATAACTTCTTGCGGAAGCACCAGACAGTGGCTGTGTTCTTTGATTTGGAGAAGGCTTACGACACCTGTTGGAGGGCTGGCATTCTCCGCACCATACATGGGGCCTTTGCGGTCGCCTCCCTCCTTTTATTGGAGCATTTTTAATGGATCGAAAGTCCAGGGTACGTGTGGGTTCTGTCCTGTCCGACGCCTTCCGCCAGAAGAATGGGGTGCCACAGGGCTCAGTTTTGAGCGTCGCTCTCTTCGCCATAGCGATCAGTCCAATAATGGATTGCCTCCCAGCTGATGTATCAGGCTCCCTTTTCGTGGACGAATTTACCATCTACTGCAGCGCGCAACGTACATGATTCCTGGAGCACTGTCTTCAGCGTTGTCTTCACCGTCTTTACTCCTGGAGTTTTCCTGCCGAGAAGACGGTCTGTATTAACTTCTGCCGCTACAAAGAGTTGCTCCCACCGTCCTTACATCTCGTTCGTTATGCTCTCCCATTCGTGGAGACAAAAAAATTTTTAGGTCTTACATTTGGCAGGAAACTTAGCTGGTCTCCACATGTGTCATATTTGGCTGCCCGTTCTACCCGTTCCCTAAATGTCCTCCGTGTTCTGAGCGGTACGTCGTGGGGAGCCTATATCGGTTGATCGTCCAGTCAAAGCTGGATTATGGGAGCTCTGTATACTCCTCTGCACGGCCGTTAATCTTACGCCGCCTCAACTCTATACAACATCGGGGGTTACGTCTTGCGATCGGAGCGTTCTATACTAGTTCTGTCGAGAGTCTTCATGCTGAAGCCGGTGAATTACCACTAACCTACCGGCGCGATATACTGGTTTGTCGGTATGCCTGTCGGCTATTATCAATGCCCGACCACCCGTCTTATCGTTCCTTTTTTGACGACTCTCTCGACCGTCAATACGGGTTGAATGTATCTGCCCTGCTACCCCCTGGAGTTCGCTTTCGTCGCCTCCTTCAGCAATTTGATTTTCCACTCCCTGCAACCTTTAGAGTGGGCGAGAGCCAAACGCCACCTTGGCTCCAGGCTCAGGTTCGCGTTCACCTTGACCTCAGCTCGCTCCCAAAGGAGATTACCCGAGCTTCGGTATACCGCTCGCGGTTTGTCGAACTTCGTTCGAAGTTCATTAATACGATCTTCATTTATACAGGTGGCTCTAAGACCAATGACGCTGTCGGGTGTTCTTTTATCGTCGGGGCACACAGTCTCAAATACCGGCTCCATGGCCATTGTTCGATCTTCACAGCTGAGGTATTTGCTCTCTATCAGGCTGTTCTTTACATCCGCCGCCACCAACGTTCTACTTATGTCATCTGCTCTGATTCGCTGAGCGCCATCCAGAGCCTCAGTGATCCGTATCCGGTTCACCCTCTCGTGCACCGGATCCAACGCTCTCTCCAGCAGCTGACGGACGATGGTTCTCGAGTTACCTTTATGTGGGCTCCTGGCAATGTCGGTATTCCTGGGAACGAAGCTGCAGATGGCGCGGCCAAGGCTGCGGTCCTCCAGCCTCGGACAGCTTCTTGTTGTGTGCCTTCATCTGATTTCAGCAGGGTCATTTGTGAGCGCATTTTATCGCTGTGGCATGCCAATTGGTCTACACTTACTGAAAACAAGCTTCGGGCCTTGAAACCTCTCCCCACGGCTTGGACGACCTCTTCACGCCCTTCTCGGCGGGAGGAGGTCGTTTTGGCCCGGTTACGGATTGGACACTGCCGGTTCAGCCACCGCCATCTGCTAACGGCTGCGCCGGCGCCGTTCTGCCCATGTGGGCAATTGCTGACGGTACGCCACATTTTAACGCCCTGTCCGACTTTTAATACACTGCGCATTGATCTTGGCCTGCCAAGTACTCTGGATGAAATTTTAGCGGATGACCCAGGAGCAGCTGCTCGCGTTCTTCGTTTTATCCATTTGACAAACCTGTCTAAGGACATTTGATTATGCTGTTTTCTTTTAATCCATTGCCTGTTAATGTGCCTTTTATAGTGTTGTCCTTTTTAGTTGCTGTTTTAGCATTGTGTCTCGCAGTGCATTCATAATTTAGTCTGGGCGCTAATGACCACTGTAGTTGTGCGCCCTAAAACCACAAAAAAGAACATATATGCGACCTACAAATGCCATAGATAGAATCAGCCCATAACCATATAACATCGTTGACTCCACTGTTAATACAGCTGTTAAATAACGTCATTATGAAATAAATTTTCATAACAACATTGACAACTTTAGAAATAACTGCTCCAGCTACAGTTTAACACCTACTATAGCTCTACCAACATAAAAGAAACAAATTTATAGAGTAGTGACACCAACTAGGACAGCGACATCAGATGGACGTCAAAACCACCTGATGTACGTAACAAAGCATAGTTCTGTATTGCGTTAAATTACATTCTTCAAAATCTGGAATACTGTACCCAACTACGCGTTTCCACGCGTAACCTGACGATGACAATCAAGCCGAAACAGACCTATTGCAATAAAAAAAAATTATTCAACACAGCAGTGTCTTGTTCCGTAGCACAACGTATAGCGTCAAAGGTTTTTTTTAAATCTACAAATGGCACAAACTTAAGTTTACCTTTCTTCAGTCTGCAATGTGAGATACGTTGTTTGCCAAAAATAGTTACATACTGCCCCTGATATCTCCGAAAACCTAACTGATCCGTCCCGAGATCAACTTCCACTGGATTTTCCATTCATTTTTCAAAAACTGGTGACTGTGTTTTGCCATTATACCTTATTAAACTGAAAGTTCGTTAATATTCACACCTTCCAGCACCTGTCTTCTTTGGAATAGAAGATATTACATTCTTTTTAAAATGTGAAGGTACTGCGACTGCTTGTATTTCTTACGTGTTTTTTCGTTGATGAATTTCCAAAAGATCCCAATAACTCTGGGCATTGTCGTCTAATACAAATTTATGTTTCGACTTGGATCTTTCAGAGGTCTGTCTAATTCTTCTCGTAGTACCAAGACCCTCATTTAATCTTCATTTCCCTCTTCTTCTTGTATAAAATTGTTTTCAAGCTTGTTTCCCTTATATAGACCCCTTAAGGATATTCTCCCATTATTTACTTAGTACAGGCTCCCACTCTGATATGTTAACACTCATGCAGGTACTTCTCTTTTCTCCAAGGGTCTCTTCAGTTTTCCTGTATGCCGCATTACATTTTTCCTGTTTCCTTTGCTGCATTTTTATATTTTCTCTTTCTTCAATTAGATGCAATATCTCATGTATTATTCAACGATTTCCAATGGGCCTTGTCTTTTTACCCATTTGATTATCTGCTACCTTCAATATTTATTCTCTCAGGGCTACCCGTTATTCTTATATTGGGTTTCTTACACCTGTTTCTGTAAATCGTAACCTAATGCTACTTTTGGGACTCTCAGCAACCTCTGGTTCTTTCAATTTGCCAACTTGTCATCTCCTTAATTTTCTACCTCTCTGAAATTTCATGGAGTTGGAATCTTCAGTTAATACCCAGTAAATTATGGTCAGTGTGTACATCTACTCCTGGAAATGTTTTGCAGTTAAATATGGTTTCGAAATATCTGTCCTACTATTATGTAATTTATTTGTAACCTCCTAATATTTAAAGGTCACTTCCGTTTACACAACTTTCTTTCATAATTTTCGAACCAGTCATAAGCAATGGTCAAACTGTGTTCGGTGAAAAATTCTACCAGTTGGTTTCCAATTTCATTTCTTTCCTCCAGTCACTCTCGTTCTGTTCGGCGTTGCGCATCATTTGTACACTCCTCGTCAGCTGCAGATGAGTTGATGGATTAGAATCAGAATTTTTACAGAGGAAGGGTATAGTTCAAGATCTTTCAATAACATGCCACGACAAATAGTTCCATAGTAATGCAGGTAGTCATCTTCAATTTTTGTCGAGATAGTCTATATGTTGCAATACCATAAATGAAATTTCCTTTGTGGAACTACTACGATACAAACGAACTCATTAATTTTTAAATATGATTTTTTACTCGTCAGACTCTTAGTTCATTGAACAGATGACTCAACGTTTTATATTTCAGCATTTTGCACGGAATGTGAACGTCAAAGGAGATTAATAAATTTCCGTCTAATATCGTAATTAGGACACAGAGTAATAGTGGATGATTTATAAAAAATTTTCGACACACTTACTCTTACGTGAAGCTTGATTTAAAATCCGGAAATAGTTGTATATGCCCCCATTATACTGAAACGATTAACGTTTTTATGCAAAATAGAGAAACTAATAGTGAGTTATTTAAACTTAGTTGACGATATGAAGATGCGTGTATTATATACTAGTGTGTAAAAGGCAAAAAAACGCACAATGTGAATTTCAGTATCGAGAAATAGAGAAACCATATACCCATTAATCTGAACTCGGTTATAACAATTCAGAAATATCCATTGTTCATCCTGACCAAATGGACAGATATTATTTAAGTCCGGTAGAAGATGTCGTTCGTACATAGAACATATCTTGGCGAGCGTTACGTTTCACAGAGTAGCACACACAATGCGGCAAACTTCTCTTCCAGATCTTGCAACATAATTTAATTACACAGTGCTGGAGTTATTATATTTTTACATTCATTTCACGAATTGTTGTAAAAAGTTTTCTTTTTTTTTTCAGAAGCGGGTATTTACTGTTAGAGATAACGCCTCCGGATGAAATAGGTTGCGGCTCTTAACACCCACACTTTTCTTTTCAAATCTGAGTTGGGGGATGGAGGCCCGTGAAGCAAGTATTGATGGCAAATCTCCAGCATTTTTGTTCGCCAAGAATGTACTTCAGAAAATTGGAATTCTTCCGTAGCTGCGCAAAGTGTGTTCTCCCACAACTCCGTCCAGCACGTCAGGGCCAACTGGAATATCAGTCACTATCATCTCTCCAACTTCTTTCCACTAGTGACTGTAGATTTTGCTGTAATTCCCTTTTTCTGTAATTTGTTACAAGCAGTTAATAATATTCTGTAAATTGAACTTCGGGTATGTGATCCTATAACTTATTTGATATTTAACTAACTGAGATGAAACAAAGCTTGCTCTTAAAATCTGGAGCCAAGTACACAGAGTCTTGGACGCACACACACACACACACACACACACACACACACACACACACACATACATACATA
Organism: Schistocerca nitens; assembly: GCF_023898315.1. Taxonomy (NCBI): domain Eukaryota; kingdom Metazoa; phylum Arthropoda; class Insecta; order Orthoptera; family Acrididae; genus Schistocerca; species Schistocerca nitens. Next base: position 969,763,417 of record NC_064616.1, on the reverse strand, counting down.
CACGACGATATCATTCCGCACCTGTTTAAAATATTTCAACTAAAAAGCGCCTAATATATCAAGAAATCCTTCTCGGATAACTGGAAGAACCGCAGCTGTCTTTGAAGGTGCTGTAATGGGACACCCTTTCCTAATAATAACTTTTTTTATAAAAATAGCCGATACCATGATTAATTCCGAATCTTGTATAGGCTAACATTATCTCAGCTGTTTCACTAAAAGAATTTCGTTCGATTTTGTATACGATGTATTATATTTCAGGCTAAAATGTATGAAAAGAAGTTAAGTTTACAATCAATACAGCTAAAATTATTCTTCTTGTAGAATAATTTGAAACTGCGAAATTTCTTGCATACATAAAATTCATATTATTAATTTCACAATCTAATGCGAATTATTAAATTTATTTCTAGACTCATTTACAAAATAATGATATAACCTGAAGATTCTTCTTTTGTCAAGAAAGTATGTAAACTCCCTTGCTTCGTAAACTCTTTGGAATATTATGAGTACCGCTCAATTTAAGTAGCGGTGGACATGCCCCTGATGGAATCATTCGTGTTTTTGATTGTGTCACTAACAATGTAATTTGGAGTATGAGGTGGAAATTGTAAAAACAATGTGATATTTAATAATGTGACAAAGAATAAAATTCAAGAAATATACAGGCAATCTTCATCAGTTATTTATTCATCAGGAACCCAGAACGTTAAATCAAAATTTCAGCCTCGAGAATGTACCCATACACCCTAGGCCTGGAGCCAGTTACAACTACGAGATAATGAAGATAAGTAAAAAGTTTTTCTTTCGTATATCTTACGCCTCCCGAAACTTTCACAACGTGTGCAAACATAGAGAATTTTAATAGTGATGTGTGAGAGGGTAAGGTTACAATGATGCATTTTGTTTCCAAACAGTGAAAGTAAAATTACTACTCTGTAGTGTAATCGTCTCCTGCCCAGCAATGAAAGGAACGAGAGAAAAAGCATAATGTAAGATGCTGGAAAAATACCCTATATACTTCTAGCTGTAGTTACAGGTGGACGAAGAGTTTACTATTATTGTTCCTAAACATTTGTACACGAAGAGGATATTATTTTGGTAAACGTATATTGTAATAAATACTGTGTTTTACAACAAATTTTGCTAAGTGGTTAACGAAGTTCACTGAGCGACGTTACAAATGGTTCAAATGGTTCTGAGCACTGTGCAACTTAACTTCTGAGGTCATCAGTCGCCTAGAACTTAGAACTAATTAAACCTAACTAACCTAAGGACATCACACACATCCATGCCCGAGGCAAGATTCGAACCTGCGACCGTAGCGGTCGCTCGGTTCCAGACTGTAGCGCCTAGAACCGCATGGCCACTCCGGCTGGCGAGTGACGTTACAAAGGTAATTCTTTAATCATTATGGAACGATCATGAATAATGTAATTCTTTCGTTATTATTGCACCGCGTATTGTTTTATTACATGTGATACTGCAACGTATCTAACAGTCTGGTGGCCTAACGGTAAGGCGCGTACTTGGAAACCGAAAAGTCACGGGATCGAATCCTGTTCGGCCCATTGCATATCTCATTCTGCCATTAACCTAACCTTCATTTTCCAGAGTTGATAGGTTTCGCCAGGAAACCCCCATGGGTGTTCACGTTAAAATGTAGCTTCCCTTTCCCCGGTAAGCCGCCAAAGTGGTGTACAAATATGAGCACTGCAATAGGCCATTGAGCTACACGGCACTTTACTAACAGTTATGACTACTAAAAATTAATAAATGATGGAAAAATATTATTATCAAGTACACAGCGATGAAAGATTATAATCTCTGCTGGTGTGGCGCAACTGTGCGTATGCGATGAGCCCACATCAGAAACAGGAAATAGTCTGATGTTATTATGTAAGTAGTTCCGTATGGATTACCCAATTATAATAGTAGAAAAGCCTACGGAGCCAACTGTGTTATCATTATGTCGGTAGAAGCAGTTGTTAAACATTAATATTTAAGCGGAGATTGTAGTGTCACCTGCCTTGAAGGGATTTAAACTATCGAGTTTTGTCCGTGAATGTGCCTAAATCTTTAACTCGGAAATACAATTAGGAAGCATTTAAAGATTTTACAGCTGGAAGAACTTGTTTCGATGACAAAGTTACTGTAAAAGACACGTGTGCACCAAGTAAACAAACCCCCATAAGAAATTATTAACATGTGGTGAATAATTTTTAAAGATAAGCCAAACAGATCGTATTATTGCCCAAAGATATAAAAAACCCTCACTTCTGGAATAGTGTCGTTTGAGGAATTTTAGAACGTAAACGTAAGTAACTATCGTACCTGTGAGACTGAAAATTCCCACGGCGTATAGGCGTTACACCAGCGATAAGTAAGCTATTTTAGTGTGATTTGTCGGAGACAATCTTAATGTCGTACGCCACGGCTCACGCACATATAATTCGTCATCTAATTATTATAAAACTATATTTATTAAAAGAAATAAGAGTATCTTATAAAGTTAACAAAATGTAATTACAAAAAAATTATTTTAACTGTTTTCCGAGTTTTTTCCAAGGGAGAACTGTATGGTGATGCAAGCTGTTTGCCTGTGCCTGATGGAGGATATCGTACGAGGTCGTCAGTAGGTTGGTAGCGGTGGCAGAGACATGGCAGCTGATCATTGTATGGTAAAACGGAACTGCTACCTCCTCTTAACGCGTGCATAATCCAGTTGGTGGTGGTAATACTTCTCCATCGACTCCCGTTCGATATAGGCTAATGGAAGCAACTGGTAATGCAATTCATTGAAGTTCGTACATGCACGACGATTATTAATGTGAAGCTATCAGTTTTTAAAGTATGCAGAATAACGTCAACTCACAAAATTTAAGTTCGTCCGTTTTTGCTACCCGTGCCACTGTTGCGAATTCACAGTCTGGCGAATAACTATCAGTCCAGAAAGCTGTTTAACTGTTTTTATAGCCACTGTTAGTGTCTCAACGCGCGTGAACTTGTATAAGGTTGAAGATGAAAAATTTCAGAACAACAGTCTTTGCAGTACAGGTGTTATCACTGAATTCTGTCTAACGTAACAAGTCATGGCTTAGCCCCGTATGCATTGTCAAAACTATTTGTAGAATCAGACATGTCTCACGCTACTTCACATAGTTTTCGTGTCGATTTCACGTCCATACCGTATTAGATGTAAGTGTTTGCAGTATTCTGCATACATTTTATTCCGACACGCACTGACCCCCTCCCCCCTTACTGTGTGCACGTGAAATCGCACATTCAATCTCTGAATATCGATACCTTACTCCCTCTTTCTCACGTATATAACAGTTCCATTTCACCAGTTACAACGGAAATAGGATTGTATGTGTAATGGGTCATTCGGAATATGAAATATCTAATATTAACCACTTATTGACGATAGACAACAGCAGCTGACTATCCTCATTCAGGGGTTCCTGCTCCATCAACATGGCTGCAGATCTGAAGATGATCATTTGATGATCGAAACCGGTTGCCTTTTAAAAAACGTGTCATAAGATCTGGATTTTTATAATTTATTCCAAAGATTATGTTTTGATCGCTGATTTCTCCAGTAATGTTTTCAAAAGCAAATGGCCTTTTATACTAAATCATTCACAATTGTCTCTAATTTCATTACTGAGACTTGTTTTCTACAAATATAGTTCTCACACTTGTTTCTCTAGATGCGTGTGCTGTCACAAAGTTACTCCTATAAACTGCAGAAATAACTTTCTTCCCTTTGGACTGGAGGAATAAACTGTTTGTAAATTTTAACTTCTATACAGAGTTGAGAGCACGTATAACTTACGTTCAGTTCCTGAGCTCTCCAAAGATATTGGCAGTAGGAAGAGGTAGCTAAAAAGTCAACGAACACGTTTTCTCACCTGTCAACAAATGACTCAGTGTAATGCATGTATCTGTAGCTTCCACCACTAATGGAAGTACCATGCAAGAACATAATGCAGCAGAGCTATATGTTAAATGGTGGCCCGATTTGCAACACTTAAGTCTAAAATATGTAGTGTGATACTGCCACAGAGTAATACGTCAGTCACAAATTTTCCCAATTTTACGGTAACTGTATCGATAGTGATGATGATGATGAAGTGCCATACTCCGTGACGGAACGTAGGAGACCCGCACCGCCGTACTAGGGAAGGTCCTAGTGGAGGTGGTTTGCCATTGCCTTCCTCCCACCTAAATGGGGATTAATGATGACGATGAAGACGACACAACAACACCCAGTCATCTCGAGGCAGCAAAAATCCCTGACCCGCCGGGAATCGAACCCGGGACCCCGTGCTTGGGAAGCGAGAACGCTACCGCGAGACCACGAGCAACGGATAGTATTGATAGTAGCTAACACAAATTCCAGTCACTAACTGTGCGACAAAGTCTTCAGAATATACTAAAAAACTATTAACAGACACAACTGCCGGCCGTTGTGGCCGAGCGGTTCTAGGCGCTTCAGTCTGGAACCGCGCTACCGCAACGGTAGCAAGTTCGAATCCTGCCTCGGACATGGATGTGTGTGATGTCCTTAGGTTAGTTAGGTTTCAGTAGTTCTAAGTTCTATGGGACTGATGAAAAAAATGTTCAAAGATGTGTGAAATCTTATGGGACTTAACTGCTAAGGTCATCAGTCCATAAACTTACACACTACTTAACCTAAATTATCCTAAGGACAAACACACACATCCGTGCCCGATGGAGGACTCGAACCTCCGCCGGGACAAGCCGCACAGGGGACAGATGACCTCAGATGTTGTCCCATAGTGCTCAGAGCCATCTGAACCATTTGAACAGACACAATTTGGAGAGTAGGCCTACAAAAACTTACACAATCTATCCTTAGTTGTGCCTGAATACTTGCTTCTTCCGAATTTAATCACTCCCTAAAATGTCTTGACAGTGTGGTCTCCATTTTACATAACAGATCTGTCTGTTCTGTCCTAAACGAGTACCTTCCCAGGCAATTTAGTTCCTACTCGTTGTAAAATTGCTAGCACTCCTTTATGTCTTATAAAAATCTCAAGCACAATGCCGTGCTTCCACAATCTTTCCCCAAGTGGCAGCGTTGCCTCGCTTATACCAGGACATACCTCCTTCTCTTCACTTCCACAAACTCTGCATCTTATTCCAGGGTGATTTCCACCAACTTCTGTTTCCTGATCCTGAAATGGGTGCACAGATTTGTGCTTAATAACTGCCTTTCATATCTCATCAATAAATGAAGACTCTGCTCTCCAAACCCCCTACTCCTGAATTAAAATTGATTTTAAGTACATATATATCCCTTTCAAACACTCCCACAATGACGACGTCAAGCTCCTGATATCCCACTAGCTCACTTGTCTATTTACATTTGCCAGCGTGTCCTGTCATCTCATCGTGAACATCACCACACTAATCCGTATCGTTTGAACCTTTATTTTAACCCTTTTTTATTGTAATTATATGTGTAAATTTTATATATTCGTGTAGCCTGAAGAGTGCCAGGTGATAGACCACTCCGTAGATGGACAGATGAAAAGCTTAATAAAGGGAAAAGTTAGTTCGCATATATACACTTGGGCCATAAAATTATGCCATATCGATTGTGGTTGATGTAAATGCCACAAAGCAAGATTTTTCCGATGTTACGCAAATTAATAAATGCCTCAAAGCAAGATTTTTCCGATGTTACGCAAATTAATAAATGTTCACTAATAAATACATCATAGGTGGAAAATGTATGTACGAGATCGCTTGGAAATGGCTTAATGCCAAAATTGGCCTATCGTAAGTAAGTAAATGACTAGAAATTATCACAGACAAATTAAGTGTGCTATGGAAGCCACAACAAACAGGGTGTAGCCTATTGTTTAAATTAAAGCGGAATTTCACAACATCACGACACTGATATGTGAAGTATAAAAAATTTATGCTGTTTTCGTCTAGTCAGCATTTAAAATAATAAATCGTATGTTAGTTGTAGCCAGAAGACAGAGAGTAAAGGAAAAGCACTGCAGTGTAAAAGCAAACAGGGAGTCCACTCTTACACAGCTACTCAGTGACTGACGGTCAGAGATTTTATAGTCCGTGACGGAGCGCCCTTCGCTCCGTGGTGCAGCCGACAGCTTACAAGAGACGCAGCGAATTCAGATGAAGCCTGTTGATCGATCCGTGGTCCCAGGTGTGGCCGCTGTTCCAGGAGGGGGCTTGCCTGCTGGCTGGCTCTGCACAGCCTCTGAGGCACGTGCAGGGCCTTAATCACACCTCAAGGAAGCGACTCAGATGGCAATAACAGTTACAAAGCTGTTATCGAGCTGCATTATTTTTCTTTTTTTAAGTATTTCCGCTATGATGGCCGTTTGAATACATTTTATATTTTTTAATGACATTATTGAGCTTACTGTTGGTGGGGAACTTTGCATCATCCTAATACCAATGCCGTCATTCCTTTCTGAGCTAAACAAATTTTCACTAAAAAACTTACCCACACCTTTTTTCTGAGGAGACGTTAGGTCCTAAATCTAGAAGAGTGGTAGTAAGCGCCGCACTCAATACGCAGTCTCACACGACGACGGCAGTGGGGAAACAGTGAGTAGAAAACTGCAGTTTTGAAGGATTATCGGTGAAAGGAGGGCCAGCAAAGCGTTGTCTCAATGTGCTTTTGCTCCTTTACACATTTCTGCAACTGACTTTGTTATCAATTTCGTTCAGTTCGTTCCAAAAGTGCAGCTTCACCGTAGCATAAATACACCAATGAAATACGTCTCGTCACTTTTCTAATATATCTAAGGTAATATTTCACCATTTTTAATAAATGCTACTTACTTATTAGGAACAATTTACTACCTTTTTGCATTTTCACATTTCATTGACAGTGGGCAAAAAATATCTGACGAAGAGGCTCACTCTGTTTTCGTGGTCTACGTACCTAGCGCAATAAGTAAACACTTGAAACATATCTAAAAACTTCTGAAGATACAGCGAAGCATAAAATTGCTTATGGGCAAATGTTAGTAGAATCACAGTAGATTACCAGAAAAGAAAAGTTACAAATCTTCAATAACAATCGTGGCAATTGCTTATTTCATTATATCCCAAAATGCCAAAGAAATTATTATCATATGTGAAAATAGGCAGCTTCACAATAATCAGTGGCCCGTTAAATTCTGTTGACAAAGGAAGAGAAATCGAAGATAGTAAAATGAGAGGCGAAATGTTAAACCTATCGCCATACATTCCTATGTAAAGGATTTTCAGGGATTTTTTGTACAAGGATAGGAAAATACTCCTGTGTCATCCATAGCACAAAACAGACAGCATGAAAAATGTTAACATTTAATGAGGAATCTCGCTGCTACCGCTGATCAACATATTTCACTACGCATCGTGGAAAGATTTGAGTTCAATTCGAAATCAAATAGGTGAATTCCAAGGGGACTCCAGGATGAGCCAAGCAGATTCACAACCTCTAAACAGTCGTCAAGTACTGAGAGATTAGAACTAAATACTACCTGTGCGTCTTACAAAGTGTCACAAACGAGTAATTTGACACATGGAACCAATGTTCGATAATGAGCATTTAGATTTTATTGATGTAAACAATGTAAAACTTGTAACAACAACTTAAGTTAACAGAAAATCTTCAAAGTAGTGAATGCATGCATTGCACTGCCGCTAAAGTACGCCATAATAATGAGCTCGGTAATGGAGTAGTATTTTAGACATCTTCTCTTGTTAACGTAATAGACGAGAACTACTGATGCAACAATAAGTATGGCCACAAGGCAGCTTAACTGGTACGCACTGTAAGAGCTTGGTGTCCAAAGCGCCAATACAGCAGAATGACATAATAGAGAGAGGGGGATGCTGTCATTGTGTCGACTATACAGAGTGAAGTAACAAGGAATAAGTCAGGCCCAAAAACGATTACTCAGAGCACTGACACTGCAAAATACGACAGTACTACTTCAGGTAGGTGAAGTAAGGACACCTTTCAGGGTACAGTTGAGGTGTCCAGAAAGCTAACAAGTCGATACAAGCAGGCCAAATGAAGTCATCATTCCCTCGCAATAGCAATGCCTATGAGTAAGTTTCTATATAAATATTACAGTTTTCCAGTGGCTTCATCTGCTTGTTCTCAGCTCGCAGCCAACCATCCTGGAGGCAGTCAGTCCTGTGTTTGTTGAGCCTATTTCCGAACTCTGATGGAGCAGCAAGTGCTGTCTGGAGGACTTCACCACTGCAAGCTGCAGTGTTGCCAGCGGTGTTATGGCCGATGGGAAGCTGTAGACGACATTCACTATCAAACCTACTGGATGTCAGGCCCAAGGAGCAGTCAACAGTCATTATCGTGGACGGGTGTGCTGTAGGTGCTGCGTGCTTTCCATCCCTGTAGACGTACTCTATTGCTTTGTGCCATTCTCCTGTTGAAGGCTGCAGTGTGATGCAGTCTGACGTGACACGCTCCATGGAGTGGAAAAGTGTGATTACTAGTACACTGTCTACGATATCAGTGAGAGTACATTGTAACGCACTGACCTGAGCTATTAACACCTGAGGTGGTGCAGACAACAATGATAAAGCTGAGGCCAGCGCATTCTGGCACGGCTATTACCCTGGTGCCTGCCACTATTGCTCGCAGCCATGAATGAAGACAACAGTGTATTTTGGAAGGATAAACGATTATTTGTTAATGACCTTTTATTATGACTTTTGGGCACTGAGCAGAGCATCTCCCACAGTGCTACAACTCATCCACGCCTGGACTGATCCTGATATCAATGACCCATCAGCATCACCTAATGCATTGTCTGATCCGCAGGTAGTTGCCTCCCACAGATTTTTTCTCGACTCCAGTGAACTTCCCGGTTTTCTCATTTACAGAAAAACAGGCATTTGGGTCTCTACCAATTACAATTAGTTTCTCTTCAGTTTTAAGCACCAACGACTTTCAGTAACACCATAAGCAAAAGTCTACAATAATGACATTCGGCGATTGTACTGGTAATGGGACAGAATCTCGTCTTCCAATCCAGTAATGACAGTATACAGATTTTGGGTGCTCTCAATGATCAGTTTACAAGCAATGAAGGAGCGTCCCATCAGTATCAATATCATTTGATATGGAGTACCAGTTTTGACTGGGGATGGAAACAGCTGTGCCCTTTCAACAAAAAGATGGTAGGATTTGCGTTAAAGGATATAGGGGAACCATAGAAAATCTTAATCTGAATGGCAGGATGGGGATTTGATTCACCATTGTCCTGACCACTGGGCCACCTCACGTGGTATTGATATCGATGTGAGATGGTGAACTGTTTTGGTATGGAACCGCTGTGGACCCATTATAGACGACTGTGTTTTGCTTTTCAAGGTAACGCCACAAGCATCGCTACAAACGCAATATAATAAAGTGTGTATGTCCCATTCTTAGGAATGTTGGCACCAAATGTGTATTTGCGTAGTGTGGATGACTGTGACATGTGCTTGTAAAGTTAAGGTTGTCTATGAGTTGTTATCAATGGACTTATAGGAGAGGGTGAAACATAGAACTAGCACATAACCTATTCTTCTAGAGTAGCACCAAGAGGGCCACCGGTTTGAACCTCCTCATTCTACAGACAGTCCACCATCAACAGTATCACATGCCCTCACTAAATAAGAAACTGCAGCGAGCTTTATAATTTAATCCAAGACTTTGGCATAGAGTCCGGTAAACTGTACACCTCCTCTTCTCCTCCTCTTGCTCTCCAAAACATTTTCCCCATCAGGATTCGAAACACGTACCTCTGAGCCAAGCACCACTGCAAAAATGTATTTTAGCAACCTCTGCTACAGATTAAATTTATATGGAAGACTTAATATGTCTTCCTGTGGACATTGTGGCTGTTTTTAATTCTAGAAACTTTCTGCCTTACGAAAGACACAAAAGGCAGAAAGTTTCGCCGATAAGCAGCTTACAAACACCTGCCTCACACGCATCGCGAATATCAGAATTTATATAGGCTGGAATATTAATTTAGAGTCATTGGTTTCTTATCGCAAAATACTGAGTTTAATTGAGTATGTGGACACCCAGGATGACGTGGTCTTTACGGGGACAGGATGCTAAGTTCAGTGTGTGGAAATTTGGTCTCCTGAAGCGACCGAGGGCATCAGTTATACAGTGTTGGCTGTAAATATACTTATTTGCAGGATTCATAGAATGGAAATAGCTTGTGCAGTGCATTGATCGAAGGTGGCAGAGCAGCATATGCGGCTGGCACTTCGTGACTCATGCAGTTCAGCAGCATTTACAGACCATGTTAGACGCCAAGAACCATACCTTCAGCAGTGGCGATGTCGTGCACGATGCCGATCTGTAGATGTGAAGGCATTGTTCACCCAGCCGGGAGCTGGCAGCGTGGTGTGCTGCTTTATCAGGGTTCCCTGAAAGATATTGTAGTTGGCCTCCAGGCCAGTGGCCAACAGGTCTGCAAGGGATGACTATAGCTGTGCGGAAGTATGTCCTGGCCTCCCAGCAAGATGCAGTCAACACTCTGGTAGCTGCTCACAGGTACAGTCAGGAGGGCAGCACAAATATACCTCTCCTGGGTGGTGTGCACTGCCAGTAGGAGCAGAACACCGCAGTTAACACACAGTGGATGCTAGTTAAAGATGCTAAGGTTTTCACATCAGTGGCGGGAGAGTGGGCAGCGGTGGCGTACCATGGCGGTGGAGAGCATGGAGACAGTTGGTGTGTCGTAGAACAAATCCAGATGAATATTTGGCAACACATCATACAACAGCCTAGACGTGGATTCGCTGTAAGTCACGAGACTGTGACACTGAATGACGGTTGACTGCTGACAACTGAATAGAATAGAATATGTGCTTCAAAAGCCCCAGTGCTTACGCTCGTGGGTTTTTGTTGATGAGGTTGAAAAGCTTTGTTGATAAGCGAATTTGGCCCCATTTTCTAAACTTAGCTCCTAACACCATTTCTGATCTTTCCCAATTGTGACTTTCAGTTATTCTGCTTCGCGGTTTCTGTCATGTCAGCAGGCTGAAAGTCGTTCTTGCATTTGAGTAATGTGTGGTTATAGCACTTTGCAGTGCTATCAGAATGACCTTACGATGCGGTCATTCAGCTGCGGATGCACTCTGCGTTCTTAGCTCGAGTGTGGTATGGTAATCATCCAGTTGTATGCCTTGGTATTTGCTAAATTGGCTTTCGGTCCTGATTTCGTCTGATTGTGTGAAACCCATGGAACATTGCGCATAAATGAGGTCAGGAATGAAACAATTTTACCCAGCAAAGCTGGGCATCTTATTACACTTTCGACTGAATTAAAAATAAACACTGCCATTTTTAATATGAGGAATGAAAAATAATACTGTCAAGAAGGTTACCCTATTGTGTGTGTATATGTGTCTTTTCCACCGCCTTTCAATGTCATTTATCTTGAGAACACGGTATTTATGTGCAATCAAAGTATGAAAGTTAAAGAATCTACAGATCTACAAAAGAACAAGTCGGTGAAGAAAAAATAATGTGTAACTGACAAATACGACCGCCTGATTCGTGAGTCATAAATGAGCTATTATTACACCAAAACTTAAACATTTATTTCAAACAATATATTTTGGCACATCCGGTACTCACGAACTCATATTTCCGAAAATAGAAGTTGCTGTGAGCTTAAAAGTTCTGTATGTGTTCGTTACTTAGGTGCACTTACTGAGTTTATGCACTGTCCAGACATATTAATATGAGCAAAAGTCAAAAGCCTGAATAGCTACCTTTTGCAGCGCCAACTGATGCAAGACGGGCTGGAAGAGGGTCTATGAGGTTCTGGGAGGTGTCGAAAGGGATGTGGAGCCATACCAGCCCCAGTGCCGCGGTCCCGCTGGGTTTCTAGGTTGAGGATCCATGGCGCGAACATCTCGATCGAGATGGTCCCACAGAATCTCGACTGGGTTTTAATTCAGGAAATTTGGTGACTAGGGGAGTACGGTAAACTCATATTTGTGCTCTTCGAACAACGCACGCACTGATGAAAAACAAACTGCATGTAGGGATGCACATGGGCCATAAGAACAGATGCATTTTTCTGTTGATACCTTGTGCGAACCACAATGATGAGGTAATCCAGCGAATGCCACGAGAACTTTCCCCAGACCATAACGCTGTTTCTCCGGCCTGTACTATTTCGATGGTGCATAAAACGTGACTCATCTCAAAAAGTCACCTGTCGCCACTCAGTGGACGTCCAGTTACGGCACTGGCCTTGCACTTCCAGCCGTCTTCGGCGATGGATAGCAGTCAGCATGGGTGCATGAACCGCGTGCTTGCTGCGGTGGCCCATTCGCTGAACGGTCTTTGAAGAGATCATTTTGGTAGCCCTTTGGTTCATCTGGGCAGTCTGTTGCTTACCATCCGCACGTCACCCGTGCACTCCTTCGCAGCCGCCGTTCACCTCTCATCCATTGCCTGTGGTGCACCACAGTTGCCTCACCGTCAGTTTTGGATAGCGCCATTTTGCCATGCACGGTATACTTTAACCACGGCGGCACGCGAACAGTTTACAGACTCAGCAGTTTCGGAAATGCTTCCACCTTTGCCCGAAAGGCAATGATCAATCCCCTATGAAGTCAGATTAATCGCTCCGTTCCCGTATTATGACAACGAGTGTTCTGTTTCCCGCATTCCCCAACACGCTTCACATACCCTCCAGTGGTAATGTTGCCACGTGCCGGCTGTGATTAGTTACTGAACGTTCGCGTCGAACATAGACGATGGTCACATGAATATATAGTAACTGGACCGTGTATTTTGCTATTGTTAGCAATTCGATCCATTCCATTCTACGTATTAATCACTACGTAGAAACTCCACATATATTGATTCAAGCACATTTTTTTTGCCAAATAATTTCATAATTTTTACTTTTGTGACTGTGTTAATCATAACAGTCTTTTAGACGGTATAATTTTCTTCAGTTAGTTGCTCTGTAGTCTGTAGATTTGCAGCGCTTGATATAAAAATAGACTTGATGCGTGCTCAAATACACAAACCACCTCACAAGGAGTTCTAGCCCAGTTATGTATCGCTGATGAAAAAACAGTCAACAACCATTTGCTTTTTGAGGTGTTTTACAGAACGAAGACATAAGGAGTCAATGAGGCGGTTGCCTCTGTTTGTTTTTAACACTACTTTTTAATGTTTGATTTGATTGCATTAGATTATGTTAGATGTCCCTTTTGTTCCGTATATCCATAGTGATGTCATCAAGAATGTAGAACATGGCAATAACAGTAATACGCAATAAGTATTTACAACACACTAAGATGCATGTGATTTATCTGAAGACTGGAAAGTTGCACAGGTAACACGAACGCTTAAGAATGGAAACAGGAGTAATCCACTGAAGTACAGACCCATATCACAGTATCACAGACGTCGATTTGCAGTAGGATTCTGAAACATATAGTGTGTTTGAACATTTGTGTTTGGGATCCGTACCAGGTCGCATTGAGGAAGACATCGAAGCAATTCAGAGGAGGGCTGCTAGATTTGTTAGCGGTAGATTCAAACAATACGTAAGTGTTACGAAGGTGCTTCGGGAACTCAAATGCGAATCCCTGGAAGGAAGGTGGCTTTCTTTCGGGAAACACTACTGAGAAAATTTAGAGAACGGGCATTTGAAGCTGACTGCCGAACGATTCTGCTGTCGGCAACATACATCGCGCGTAAAGACCAAGATTAATTAGAGCTCATACGGAGGTTTTTCCTTTTCTCTGTTTGCTAGAAAAGGAGGGAAAACGGCAAGTAGTGGTACATGGTACCCTCCGCCACGCACCTTATGGAGGCTTGTGCAGTATCTATATAGATGTAGTATTGATTACGAATTAACACGAATTTATTACAGGAAATAAGAAGTATAGTCTCGCAACTGAGACGATGTTTCATAAGGACACAATGTGGGGCGCTTGTATCAATAGTCTTCTGAAAATCCAGATGTATGGAATCAGTTGGAGATCCCCTGACGATATCAGTTATCACTTGATGTGAATAAAGAGCTAGTTTGTGTTGGAAAGAACGATATTTTTTGAATACGTGCTAACTGTGTGTCAGTAGATCGATTTCTTCAAGGTAATTCGGACGTGATACCTGCTATAGGGCCTCTGGTGTTTCTAATCATATAGATTATAAACAATATTTAAGAGAGAGATTGCGGATGCATCTTACATCGTTTACCGATGATACGGTAATTAAATGCAAAATGATTTAGAAATTGTATCTATCTGTTGCGAAAAGTTGCAGTTGACTCTAAATAACGAAAAGTGAGATAATCCACATAAGTTCTAAAAACAATCCGCTGCATTTCGAGTACACATTAAATCACACAAATGTAAACGCTGTCAATTCAACCTAGGGATAACAAAAACGGTTCAAATTTCTCTGAGCACTACAGGACTTAACATCTGAGGTCATCAGTCCCCTAGAACTTAGAACTACTTAAACCTAACTAACCTAAGGACATAACACACATCCATGCCCGAGGCAGGATTCGAACCTGCGACCTTAGCGGTCGCGAAGTTCCAGTCTATAGCGCCTAGAGCCGCTCGGCCACCTAGGGATAACAAGTTACGAAATACTTCAATTGGAACTATCAAACAGTGAATGTCGTGGTAAAGTCGAACCAAAAACTGCGGTTTATTGTCAGAACACTTAGAAGACACTTAGAGCCGGCTGGGGTGGCCGAGAGGTTCTAGGCGCTACAGTCTGGAACCGCTAGACCACTACGGTCGCAGGTTCGAATCCTGCCTCGGGCATGGATGTGTGTGATGTCCTTAGGTTAGTTAGGTTTAAGTAGTTCTAAGTTCTAGGGGACTGATGACCTCAGAAGTTAAGTCCCATAGTGCTCAGAGCCATTTGAACCAAGACACTTAGAAGATAAACAAATCCATTAGATACACTATGTGATCAAAACTACCCCGACACGCCCAAAAACATACGTTTTTCATATTAGGTGCATTGTGCTGCCACCTACTGCCATGTACTCCATATCAGTGGCCTCAGTAGCCTTTAGACATAGTGAGAGAGCAATATGGGGCGCTCCGCGAAACTCGCGGATTTGGAACGTGGTCAGGTTATTGGGTGTCACTTGTGTCATACGTCTGTACGCGAGATTTCCACACTGCTAAACATCCCTAGGTCCACTGCTTCCGATGTAACAGTGAAGTGGAAACGTGAAGCACAAAATCGTACAGGCCAACCTCGTCTGCTGATTGACAGAGACCGTCGACAGTTGAAGAGGGTCGTCGTGTTTAACAGGCAGACATCTATCCAGACCAACATGGGAATTCCCAACTGCATCAGGATCCGTTGCAAGTACTATGACAGTTAGACGGGAGGTGAGAAAACTTGGATTTCATGGTCGAGCGACTGCTCATAAGCTACACATCACGCCGGTAAATTCCAAATGACGCCTCGCTTGATGTAACGAGCGTTAACATTGAACGATTGAACAGTAGGAAAACGTTGTGTGGAGTGACAAATTATGGAACACAATGTGGCGATCCGATGGCAAGGCATGGATATGGCGAATGCCCGGTGAACGTCAGCTGTCAGCATGTTTAGTGCCAACAGTAAAATTCGGAGGCAGTGGTGTTATGGTGTGGTCGTTTTTTTCATGGAGGGGACTTGCACCCCTTGCTGTTTTGCGTGTTACTATCACAGCACAGGCCTACATTGATGTTTTAAGCACCTTCTTGCTTCCCACTGTAGAAGAGCAGTTGGGAGATAGCGATTGCATCTTTCAACACTATCGAGTACCTGTTCATAGTGCATGGCCTGCTGTGAAATAGTGATTACACGAAAATAACATCCCTGTAATGGACTGGCCTGCACAGAGTCCTGACCTGAATCCTGGAGAACACCTTTCGTATGTTTTGGAACGCCGACTTCATGCCAGGCCTCACCGACCGACATCGATACCTGTCCTCAGTGCAGCACTCCGTGAAGAATGGGCTGCCATTCCCCAAGAAACCTTCCAGCACCTGACTGAATGTATGCCTGCGAGAGTGGAAGCTGTCATCAAGGCTAAGAGGGAGCGAACACCATATTGAATTCTAGCATTACCGATGGAGGACGCCACGAACTTGTAAGTCATTTTCAGCCAGGTGTCCGGATGCTTTTCATCACATAGTGTAGATTGCCTACACTACGGTAGTCAGTGCTTTGCTAGAGTAATGTTGTGGAGCGTGGGATTCTAATCAAATAGGATTGATGGAGGACGTCGAAAAAGTTTAAAGAAGGGCAGCTGGTTTTCTACTATCACGAGATTGGGTAGAGAGTGTCACGGGTATGATACTCGTTTTGGGTGGCAATTATTAGAATAAAGGCGTTTTCGATGCGGCGAGAACTTTCCACGAAATATTAATCTCTCGCTTCCTCTTACGAATGCGAAAATTTTTCTTTTACACTCGTCTATACTGATAGAACAGATCACCCTAATAAAATAAGAGGAAACAGATGCCGCGCGGAAAGATTTAAGCGTTCGTTCTTCCGACGTGCTGTTCTAGAGTGAAACGGTAGAGAAATATTGTGAAAGTGGTTCGATAAATCCTCTGCCAGGCACGTAAGAGTGAATTGCAGAATAGTCATGGAGATGCAGAAAATTATTATGCTGTTGTTGCCACGCACCTTCGAATAGAAAATCAGTTTACAGGTCATTTTGGCATTGATCACTGAAGATGTGGAGAACTTAGGTTTTATTTAATATTAACATAATTTGTTATTATTATAACAGCTGCAAATAAATCGGTTCTCATAAGAAAATCTTCAGTGGAGAAGGAGTTAGATATAAATAAATCCTTAAGTTAAACTTCATTGTTAGTTAAACGTCTTATGCCTGGTGGCATGTTATTGAAACTGTGTGTTCCTGATAATGGACCCCTGTCTCCATCGAACAAAGTGACTTCAGATCACTGTGAAGATTAGTTTTATTTTTAGTATTGATTCCATGAACGTAGCTGTTAGTTTGAAAACTAAATAATGAGGTGACTTAAGTCATGTGATACCTCCTAATATCGTGACGAATCTCCTGTTGCCCTGTGTAGTGCACCAGCTCGACGTGGCAGGGACTCAACAAGTCGCTGCACGTTCCCTGCAGAAATATTGAACCATGATGCCTCCATAGCCTTCCATAATTGCGAAAGTATTGACCATACCTGATTTTGTGCACGAACTAACCTCTCGATTGCGTGAAATAAACGCTCAATGGGATTCACATCGTGCGACCTGGGTGGCCATATCATTCACTCGAATTGTGCAGAATTTTCTGAAAACCAATGCGAACAACTGTGGCCCAGTGACTTGAGATCGTTTTTTGGGAAGCCAAAGCTCATAAATGGTTTCAAATGGCCCCCAATAGCCTAACATCAACATTTCCAGTTAATGATCGGTTCAGTTGAACCAGAGGACCCAGTCCATCCCATCTAACCACAACCACACCGTTATGGAGTAGCCACCAGTTTATACAGTTTGTACAGTGCCTTCGTCCATGGCTTCGTGGAGTCCGCACTACACTCGAACCCTACTATCAGCTGTTACCAACTGAAATTGGGACTCTTCTGACCAGACTACGGTTTTCGAGTCGTCTAGGGTCCAATCGATGTCGTCACGAGCCCAGGGGAGGCGCTGTAGGCGATGTCGTGCTGTTAGCAAAGACACTCGCGCCGATCGTCTGCTGCCATAGCCGATTAATGTCAAATTTAGCCGCACTGTCCTAACGGATACGTTCGTCGTACGTCCCACATTGATTTCTGTGATTATTTCAAGCAGTGTTGCTTGTCTTTTATCGCTGATAGCTCTACGCAAACGCCGCTGCTCTCGGTCGTTAAGGGAAGGAAATTTGGAAATTTGTGGTAAGGTCTTATGGGAGCAAACTGCTGAGGTCATCGGTTCCTAAGCTTACACACTACTTAATCTAATTTAAACTAACTTACGCTAAGGACGACACACACACCCATGCCCGAGGGAGGACTCGAACCTCCGACGGTAAGGGAAGGCCGTCAGTCACTGCGTTGCTCGTGGTGAGAGGTGATCCCTGACATTTGGTATTCTCGCCACACTGTTGACTATGGGGATCTCGAAATAATGAGTTTCCTAAAAATATCCGAAATGGAATGGCCTGTGCGTCTAGCTCCAACTACCATTCCGCATTCGAAGTCTGATACTTCCCGTCGTGCGGCGATAATCACGTCGGAAATCTTTTCACATGAATCATTTGAGTACAAACCACAGCTCCGCCAATAGACTGCCCTTTTATACCTTGTGTACGAGATACTACCGCCATCTGTATATGTGCAAATCGTCTTCGTGTATTATCTATGACAAATTTCATTAAAGAAGGAATAGGCTGTTAATCAGTAATTAGTATTACAAAATTGTTGAGGTATTTGTGGTCACTTGTTGACATATTGCCTGTTCGCTTTTGCACCGGAACATTCGGCTGACGTTTGTCTAACGATTTTACTGACGTTTTTCAAAGTCTCTGCTTCATTTACTAGTGCAGGACTGCATTCCAACCTTCGGTCGGCTGTTATATGTACCTGTCGTAACAACGCCTGAGGGCTGTTCCTTGGTTATTACCGCTATGTTTCTCCCCTAGTTATCTACAACGGTCGTTCGCTGCAGCACGAAAATGCAGCACCGATTTACCTCGGGGCTTTCATCTTTCTTCTTACAACTATTTCCGTATTTTTGAATTTCTACGGTTTACCTGAACAAAAGGACGTGGTAGCCTTTGCTTACAACGAGAACCCGTTAGCGAATTTTATTGAAAAATTGTTAAGTTCTCCGTGGCCGCTTGTCCACAAATTACCTGTTGGCTTCCGTCTCGGGTTCTTCGGCCAACGTTTTACGTTTCGCCAGCAAGAATGGCTGGCGTTATCGAAGCTTCACCCTCCATTGCTGGTAATCGGCCTGACACAGCGCGTACTGCGTCACGGTCCACTTTTTAACTGTCCCAACACGCAGTACCGTTTAATTTAGATGATTCTAGTGCTGATCAAAGCTTCAGCAACGCAAGCCACTTTTGCTGACAATATGTCAAAAAACTGTTAAACAAACTTTGGTCGAATACCCTGAAACAGAATCCAACAGGCAATACGTCAGTAGTCAGTATCCCAAGTTCCTTGAAAAAGCCTCTTCAGGATGCTCTTGAGGTAACACTACAAAGAGTTCGTATTTCACGCTTTTGAGCAGAGAAAAACGTTAGTTTGGCGTGATGAGTTACTACAAAAAGTGATCCCATTTTACATTATGGAATGAAAGTATCCGACGCAAGCTAGATTTTTATTTTTATATGACCCGTGGCTGCGAACGTCTGTACTGGAAATACAGATTTGTTTAGGCGCTTCAGCAGTTCTGTGCTATGGCCCTACCAACTGAGTTTGAAACCATATTAACTTGTCGTCATACTCTAGACACACACTGCGGCAAATTCATTACTAGTTCTGAACTGCATACAGCGTCTGTTCTTAAAGTTTAGTGAGAAAGAATTGCCTAGCAACCATTCATTGACGTCCATGAACATTTTGTTAATTAATCTTTCTAAGATTATACTTAATATGCTATTTGTTGCCATGTTTCTATCACCTGCAAGCAAAACAAATTTTTCACCTGGTAATTGTACGAATGAAATGTCGTTAACATATTCCCAAGACGCTACCCTGTGTGATACTGTTACTTGTTCCCAGTTGGATTATGACTGATATCGTAATACAGGCCGTTTCCTATCGACAGCCTTTATTTCATGTCACATAGATCCGATTGTGTGTTGGTCAATACACATTCTAATTCACACTTCAAGTTCGTTCAGTTCCTGTCTTTGCATCGTACTTGAAACTCCAGTTTCGGATTTGTAAGCTTTGGTTAATGTAATCGGCATTCTTAAGAGTTCTTCCAATAATGATAGGCACTAGTCAACGAAATTTCGCCAAAATAATGTCATAATATTTTATCAGAATCCTTTTTTATTGTGTTGTCTTCGCCTAGTAGAAGAATTTATATTTTATCTCAGATTACACTGTCTAAAATATTCCCTTATTCACTAGAAATTGTCTCAGAATCCAGATACTAACTTTTCAGTTTTCCAAAAGGACAACGGATGATTAATAACGCTGTACGGCCAGCAAAAGGAATTAACAGAAGAGTGAATATTACACGGGGTATTCCCATTAAACTAAATAAGGTTTCTGAACGAAGCTTCCAATGAATCTGAAACTGAAAGTTTAAAATCAGTGTATACTACTAGTTTAGGCTTAGGCTATGCGAAACGAACTTCTGACGTGGAAAACATTCAAAATTACAGTTTCACTTATTGAAAAATGGAGGGGTGTATTCTGAAAATTACTAAGGGAGAATAGTAGCAAATGGATCAGGGAGCAGACTGGAATGGTTGAAGTGATTGTATTGAAAGTGAAATGGAAGTAGATGATAAATAATAGATGACGAAAGGGAGTTCTTTGCTTGATCCAAGAAATAGAAAAGGCTGAGAGAGGACCTCATGGATGATGAGTGGCTCACATCAGAAAATGAGCGACCAACACAAGTGTAAGGCGTGCAACAATCTACAGGGGCCTTCATCCAGCAGTGAGTTTGATTGGAATCATGAGGAGGAGGAGGAGGATTTATTAAACATTACGGTCTACCAAAACAGTGATAATGATGATTATTTTATAAAAGCGACAGAGCTGTGGCCGCCGAGTGCGTTTGAGGACGTCGAAGTGAAGCTCACTAAATCTCCAGAGAGGCTCGAAAAAACTATGTCTGGAACCAACTTAAGCCTAACCAAACAAAACCTCAGGTTTGCCCTTTTCATCTCGGCAAGAAGTATTAATCCAGAGGATTCTGCGTTACATGAAGATAGTGCTGCAACACTGTCCCTTTCCCAAAGACCTGAGCGCTATCCCGGATAGGGCCTGTCACATATGCAGCGATCTGGTAACACCGAAGTACACACAAATGGTATAGAACATACCGTCCGGAAAATCGGGGTACTAAAAACAGCGCTGGAATTTTTAAAGTCCATTGGTGGAAATGCCTCTTTCATCTGGCTAAACACGACGATGTCGCACTTAAAGTACGCGTGGGTTGATTATCAGCTGTCTGGAACCTGCTTCTGCACGTAAGTTCTACAACCTAGATGGAATCGCTCCACTGAAAATTCCACGAGTGTCAAAGGGAGAAGCATGCTGCCCACATTTGCTCATCAGCCGCAATGCAGAGACTGTAAAAAGGCTTCAATTTAGAAATCGTCTCCATAGGGCAACTGAGTACTACGAGCAAGAAACTCACCCTGATGTGAAAGTGTGGTCAAATACAAAAGATCATCACTAGATGGGACCATCGAAAGAACTAGCTCCTGACCATCTCGGAGAGTGGTAGGTCTGGTCTATGGATAAGAACTAGAAGATTGAAAGGAAATCTTCTAAAATGGTGATACACCGCACACTATGACCTGAGATCTGTAAAGTGTACCGGGTGTTTATAATTAAACTTGCCCTATTTTTCAAGTTGTAATACGGAAACTAATTACCGCACTTATGTCCAGAGTGTGGGGTGCATAATTTCCATGCGTCACAGCGCCACCGTCCACTTCCAACCATGGTCACCAGGTAGCGTGATCAGCCTCCGTGATTCATAGTCTCACACACCTGACCAGTCGCAGTTCAATTGTTGACTTGTCAACATGAGCTTGGACAAAAGGAGCATTATTGGTGAAGGTCTGTTATCAAAACAACAGTAATGCTGCAGCTGCACTTCGAAAATATCGCCGGCTGAAAGGATTACGGAAGGGTCATCTTTTTACACCTGCTGTGTGGAGCATGATGAAGAAGTTGTAATCAACCAGAGAACTGAGCGTCGCTCTGGGAAGAGGCCGACGACTGGTTGCACCACAGGTGGTTGATGAAATCGCCGTTGCTATGGAAAACAACTCTGCGCGCAATTCCCGACCGTCAGAGAGTGCGCGTGCTGTGTCACGACAGTCGACCATCCCGTGGTCCACTGTACGGAAGGTGCTTAGAACCATTCGCAAATGGTATCCGTACAAGATCCACATCGTACAGCAGCTTGCACTACAGGATGCACGAGGACGTGTTGACTCGCTCCCCACTTTCTTTCAAGGACTGAAGTTTACGAGGACTGGCCCTGGACCATCCTATGGACAGATGAAACTCATTTTTCTCTGACGGGTGAGGAGAACACATAGAACTGGCGAGTGCGTGGATCTTCACCTCCAGTCACTGTGCATCTAGTTCCTCTGTATGGTGAACGTGTCAGCGGATGATGTGGCTTCATGGCTGCGTTCATCACTGGCCCATTATTTTTTGAACAGGTTGGCATTCAAGGATCATAGACGTGCAGTGTGACTGGCCAGTTACAGCAATATGCTTCACTAGCGCATCATACCCGTCCTACTGGAGAGAGACGCATTGAACTTAACAGTTTTCAGGCAAGATGGAGCACCACCGCACATCGCTCGTGAAATTCACCTTCTTCTACGAAACGCATTTGGTAACGATCGAATTATCAGCCCGTGCCTGACCGGCACGATCACCTGATCTCACCTCCTGCGATTTCTGGTTGTGTGGCTGCCTGAAGGACAGAGTTTACTAGACGAACGTTCACACGTGTGCTGACCTGAAGCGCAGCATATCAAGAGAGGTAGCCAGCGTACCTACTGACATACTTGAGTCTGCTGTGCAAAATGCAGTACTGCGCTTTCAGACTCTTCTGGACACTGATGGGAGCCATATTGAGCCCCCTTTGTAGCAGTGATGGTATGATGCACCGTAGCAGCACACTAAAAGTGTTTCAATTGAATTTATTCTGAATTATTTCTGTTCCCCATGTCCTTGACATTAATGCTACGAAGTTTGGTACTCGTATGGTAATTAGTTTCCGTGTTATAACGTGTTAAATGGTGAAAATTCAGTTGTAACCACCCGGTAGTTTATGTACTCCCCACCCAATCCAGACTCGGGGACGTCGTGTTAGTACCCGTCTAGTGTGAATTGAAGGCACCAGCTTCAGCGTTAAACTAGTATAACGAATACAGTTTGTTTTACAATACCTGACTTCCAATATGTGGTATGTGGTGTAAGTGCAATAAACGCATAAAAATTCTATTACTTTATCTTGTACTACCCGCTTTTCTCTTAATTTGTAATCTATTGATTCTGACACAAATCAAGACATCATTAAAATAATTCGGAATGATGAATGAAACATAATAGAACCTCTTGCGTTTCGACATCTTAGAAAGTTTGCCCTAAATGACCATGATAGTAAAATCAGAGAATATCAAGCTATACGGTAGTTTGTCTTCCCACTCAGCATGTGCGGAAGGAACAGGAAAGGGGGAGGGGAGGGAATGAAGTACCCCCCGCGACACGCCACGGCCGCAAGCGGAGCACTGGCGAACAGACCCCTTACACTCAGCACTCCGGGGCTCGTGTTGTATTCATGCTCCCGATATTGGGCTGCCCGATCAGTCTGTGATGGGACCTGCAATTTGCATGTTCCTACAGTACTGGACTGAGCTAATCAGTAAGTGGACTTTCGGCGGATCTGTCTGCGTCAATAATGCAGGGAAGGACTCCACGGGCGTTCTGGGTACGTGGGCGCCCCGCCTCTATGGGACCACGTATTTACACGCACATATCCATATTTACTGCTCAATCCAGCAGGAACGATCGCATCCGCGACGCGCTGGACACCCACGCCATTGCTTTAATCTAATTGTCATCCTGGTTGCCACTGAAAGCTCTTCACCAAAGGTCAGTGAAATGTAATACATGACGTTTCCATGTTAAAATAATCTGAATCAATTAACAGTACTTAAACACTACGTACTGTGGCTTAAAAAGGAAATTAAGTAAATTAGAGCCAGCAGTTTATCCAGGCTACAGGCCTGCGCTCTTATGGCACTTCTATTCAGGGAAAAATTACACGTTAGTATTTTTGGGCTGAAAATAATAATACTGTTTTTGATTATGTGCGCAGCACTGTGCAGTATTTTTAAAGCACTGATAACATCTGATTACTGAAAGAAAATTATGTGGATTTTCGAACGTTTCGAGAATAAACTATCCACCTTATTACATAAAATTGTATGTGTTACTAATAGGAGAGATTATATTTATTTACATGTTCCGTTCCTCTGTCATCCGTTGCGCTTCATTACGAAAGTATCCTACGAAAGTCTTCACACAAATTTTTTGGCTTACATATTAACAAAGGTGAATCATTTGCTGATATAACTTCGCATCAAAAGACGTATGTGTCCAAGCGAAAGAGTTGGACAGCCAAAATCCTCCCAAAAGACATAATCTCAAAATTATCCGTTTTAATTAAGATTGGTGATAATGTAACCCGTGTACTGCTAATCTTATAGGGGAATGGTCCAATCCGACATGACAAAATGTAGTCCGTAATTTTTATGCAGGAAGAATACGAGAAAAGAACTGCTCTGCCAAAATTTTACATGCTAAGACGCCTTGCCACTATTTCTTTTTAATCATTGAAGTACTCGTTTTTACTCAGAACCGCTTACGATAGTGGTTCGTACAGCCCTTCATGCCTAGCGTGTGACCGGCCTGCCGTGACAAGGGAGCGTAGCGCCGCTTAGCGCAAATATCTAGGGTGATACATGCGAATTTGAAGCACCAAAATTATAACAAAGTCTGGTATCATTAATATTTTGTATAAGAAGCAGTTCATATCGACAACTAAACTGTTGCAAATGGAACTTTTAGTAAGGTTACAAGCAGAGGAGAATACATCAAGGCAGTGTTTAATGTTCCATTACAGAATTGCAGTGGAGTATGAAATGGTCATGGCCGTATCTCTGCTTATTGTACTACGCATCAGGAATACTCGTAAAAAATACCGATTCGAACTGATGATGCAAAGATGATTGAAATTTGAGAACACTGTTCCCCTGACAAACTTCAGATAGCAAGAAGTTATCGAAAATTACGTTGTCCGACAATTTCCTTAAAAGTACTTTCCACACATGAAAAACTTCTTTTTCGAAAGTCTGAGTCACATTCGTTGTTCCGAGTTGTACCAGAACTACATCCACAGTCTTTTAGTCGTCCTCTTCACAGACAGATGTACCCTCATGTCAGGTCAAAAGACCAACAAAAGCAACTAATTGATTTCTTCAGTTTGTTAGAACGTGTTTAGAATGAAATGTTGAAAATTATTGTTTCCTACTTTTCCAGATTTTTATAATTCAAGGAAAAGATTTTTGCCACTAAACAGTCTTTTTTTATTTGTAGCTATAATCTGTCTTGTGGTCTCTGAAGACCGATATAAAACAACAGAAAGAGTAATCCACTCATACCTTATCTCGCAGTTCTTTCACAAAACCTGACTGATTGGCGTTAGACGCAGCAGATGTGGGGATAATAGCAAGTTTAGTCTTCACGTCAGCAACGACGACATTTCCTCTGCACGTTTAACTGAAGTAAACTTTGTAGTTTTGCGACTTCCTGTAGTGCATGATTTATTGAATCTGCTTAAGCAGGTCGAAGAAGCCTTGAAATGAACCATGTTCATCTCACTTGCGAATCAGAGGGCATAGTCTCATTGATCTCCATCGGTAACAGTGGATTGCCCCTCACGAGGAGCTCTACTGTAAATCTTTTGGGTACCAGTATTTTTCTTTCACACTTTTGCGAGATTCGTTTTGGCGCATTCGATTCTTCGTTTCAGTCTTTCTTCTAATTATGCAGTGAACGGTCAGATTTTACAGACCAGAAGATGGTCTTTACATTGCTTAACATTAACAGTTAAACACAATGAATATAATATTACGTTATGAGACCAAAGAAATCGCTATCGGCCTATTTCGGTGTGACTGCCATATTCACGTTATATCAGATGGTCCTGATATCCATACCATATCAATGTCATAGTTGCTGTAACACTATTTGATAAGATTGCTCCTTCGATGCTGTTGGAGGTGCATCAAATGTTAAATCTTTTTTTAAAGTAGTTATTGGTGTAGTTTTCATGTTACAAAAGTTTACTTCATAATAGCGTTTTGTGGCAGCTGTATTACCACCTGACTGAGCATAATATAGTAATGTCCTTATATAACGTAGATGATGCACTGTACCCAGATGTGAAGAGTGAATATTACTTCAGTTTTATCTCCATTGTTAACGCTACACACAAAACCAACTAGTAATTATTATAGAAATTAAATGAGTCTTCAATTTGAGAAAACAGTACTGCGGACACTTGTTTCGGAGAAACTATCAACGAAAACGGATATTCGCCTTAGATCGCACCAAATCGTGTTACCTGTTTACCGATGCACCATCAGCCAAGGACACGCACCCACAATGTCGCACATGCACAGTCTGCTACAACTCAAGAGGATGTGTATATTTCCCTAGCCGCCTTGAGGGCTGCGAATTTGGCAATTATCAACTATTTGTAAAAATTCCTTGCAGTACGTTTCAGCAACTAAAATTCTGACAATGTTTTCCTTGTAGTACGTTCTTCCTGTATAAACAGTTTCAGTGCATGTTTCGACAAGTGGGACTGGACCATACCCTTGTTAGCATTTAACGTCCCGTCAAGCATAAGCTCAATAGAGGTAGAATACAAGTTCAGATAGGGGAAGGAAACCAGCCGTGTCCTTTCCAAGCGAACTTATCTCAACGTTTTCGACAAGCGATTTATGGGAATCATGGAGAATTTAAATTTGGATTGATGGATAAGGATTTGAACCGTCGTCCTCCAGCAAGCGCTTCCAAAGCCTTACCACTGTGCTGCCTCGTTCTGTTGTCTTTGTGAATGTGTTTCATTTCCCTTTTAGCAATTTTAAATTGAAACACCCAATGTCTTTGTAGTATGAATGTCTTGAATTGGTGCCCTGCAGCATGTAAAGAATTGTACATACACTCCTGGAAATTGAAATAAGAACACCGTGAATTCATTGTCCCAGGAAGGGGAAACTTTATTGACACATTCCTGGGGTCAGATACATCACATGATCACACTGACAGAACCACAGGCACATAGACACAGGCAACAGAGCATGCACAATGTCGGCACTAGTACAGTGTATATCCACCTTTCGCAGCAATGCAGGCTGCTATTCACCCATGGAGACGATCGTAGAGATGCTGGATGTAGTCCTGTGGAACGGCTTGCCATGCCATTTCCACCTGGCGCCTCAGTTGGACCAGCGTTCGTGCTGGACGTGCAGACCGCGTGAGACGACGCTTCATCCAGTCCCAAACATGCTCAATGGGGGACAGATCCGGAGATCTTGCTGGCCAGGGTAGTTGACTTACACCTTCTAGAGCACGTTGGGTGGCACGGGATACATGCGGACGTGCATTGTCCTGTTGGAACAGCAAGTTCCCTTGCCGGTCTAGGAATGGTTGGGCTGGTTCAAATGGCTCTGAGCACTATGGGACTCAACATCTTAGGTCATAAGTCCCCTAGAACTTAGAACTACTTAAACCTAACTAACCTAAGGACATCACACACACCCATGCCCGAGGCAGGATTCGAACCTGCGACCGTAGCAGTCCCGCGGTTCCGGACTGCAGCGCCAGAACCGCTAGACCACCGCGGCCGGCGAGGAATGGTAGAACGATGGGTTCGATGACGGTTAGGATGTACCGTGCACTATTCAGTGTCCCCTCGACGATCACCAGTGGTGTACGGCCAGTGTCGGAGATCGCTCCCCACACCATGATGCCGGGTGTTGGCCCTGTGTGCCTCGGTCGTATGCAGTCCTGATTGTGGCGCTCACCTGCACGGCGCCAAACACGCATACGACCATCATTGGCACCAAGGCAGAAGCGACTCTCATCGCTGAAGACGACACGTCTCCATTCGTCCCTCCATTCACGCCTGTCGCGACACCACTGGAGGCGGGCTGCACGATGTTGGGGCGTGAGCGGAAGACGGCCTAACGGTGTGCGGGACCGTAGCCCAGCTTAATGGAGACGGTTGCGAATGGTCCTCACCGATACCCCAGGAGCAACAGTGTCCCTAATTTGCTGGGAAGTGGCGGTGCGGTCCCCTACGGCACTGCGTAGGATCCTACGGTCTTGGCGTGCATCCGTGCGTCGCTGCGGTCCGGTCCCAGGTCGACGGGCACGTGCACCTCCCGCCGACCACTGGCGACAACATCGATGTACTGTGGAGACCTCACGCCCCACGTGTTGAGCAATTCGGCGGTACGTCCACCCGGCCTCCCGCATGCCCACTATACGCCCTCGCTCAAAGTCTGTCAACTGCACATACGGTTCACGTCCACGCTGTCGCGGCATGCTACCTGTGTTAAAGACTGCGATGGAGCTCCGTATGCCACGGCAAACTGGCTGACACTGACGGCGATGGTGCACAAATGCTGCGCAGCTAGCGCCATTCGACGGCCAACACCGCGGTTCCTGGTGTGTCCGCTGTGCCGTGCGTGTGATCATTGCTTGTACAGCCCTCTCGCAGTGTCCGGAGCAAGTATGGTGGGTCTGACACACCGGTGTCAATGTGTTCTTTTTTCCATTTCCAGGAGTGTATATCACATTAAAAATTAATTATTCGACGTAAGCTCCTTTAGAAGATTATTTTGTCAGACCAATTTTGGGCATTGCCCATCATCGGCAGTATCTTCGGTGTTTATTTTAACTTTTGATCGTGTCTTCTAGTATGAAAGTATTCGATTTTACCTACTTGGTAGTAATAATGAACGTCTGACGATTTACAGCTTGTGGAAATCGTAAATATCCCGTATTAATAGTTGATTGTTTGATGGAAAGCGTTTGTTGCTAGTAGATGCGACAGTAAAAAGACTGAACTGAGAATGACTAAAGTGGCTACTCGTTGTCTACTGCAGGGATGACTAACCGTTTTTTTAAATAAAAGTAAAATATTAAGAAACTTGTCTGTCACGTATTAATCAGAAACAGAATTAACATTAGGTTGATCGTAGGGCATCCAATCCAAATAATAGACCCCAAATGCGATTGGTTAAGTTAATCAAAAGAAGGTTATTGTTCATAAATCATGCAGTTATTCGTAGGCTGGTGACAAGCTGCTATTTAATTAAGTGCTTGAAATTACTTCGAGGCTCCCCATATAGTTTTCATCAAATACAGTATATAAAATTAGAAGCAAATTAAATATCTGGAAAAAACTGGCAGTGGAATTAATCAAAATCGAACTCCACAATTACTCAGATAAATGTAGCCCTCATCGACACACATTATATTAACCCTAAAGCCTGTCAGCAATGAAAACAAGCAAAACCCCCATCGGAAAATCCGTTAAAAGTCATACTCAGTAAAACTAATTCGAAGTTCAAAATGAGCTTCACGGGCAAAAATAAAAGTTCCTCACAATAACCGGCAGAATTAAACGAAGTACTGATCATTGCAGAATGTCTCAAAGTTCCTAATTACCTCACGAGCCTCGCGGAGAGGCCGCGCGGTCTGAGGCGCCATTTCACGGACTGGGCGGGCCCTATCGCGGGAGGTTCGAGTCCTCCCTCGGGCATGGTTGTGTGTGTTGTTCTTAGCATAAGGTAGTTTAAGTTAGTTTAAGTAGTGTCTAAGTCTAGGGACCGATGACCTCAGCAGTGTTCCCTTATGAATTCACACACATTTGAATCTTTTTTGACCTCACGAAAAATATTTCAGAGTGTCACAATCGACGACACAAAAATTTCTATCACCTAAAAGCAAGCCGCTAGATCACCATTCAGACAAGCATAGGACTTGCCCCTTCAGCACCGACCCGAACGGCGCTAACGAGCGAAATGGCCTCATGCGATTACAACTTTTACAGAAAATGTCATTAAAAATCTGAATGTGCCATGTGATGTATTAGACTTCATTCCAAGTGAAAAATTTAATATAAGAAACTGCCAATTTTAGTAGCGTTACTGAAAAGAAGTTAAAATCTTCTGGGTTATTAGGCCGCGTCATATTTCCTCTAAAATGATCGACGTTACGACCCTTCTGTTGGGATCTTCCTCAGGATCTTCCGATGTCCACTACTGCTAGAACACCGTCAGAGACGAATGTCGAGTTCTCTTATAAAGGGGAGTTTTCCCGCGTCCATGCTGGAGAAGTGGTAGTATTGGTTAAAATTCTTATGGCCGGCATTGGTGGGCCATGGTCATTGGCTAATATTCCCGCACTGGTGAAGAAGAAGGGGCGTCGTTGGCTAAACTCCCTTGGATACTATTGGTGGGCCATCGTCATTGGATAGAAAGGCACTATTCCGCACTTACGCTGGACAAGGGTTATTGGTTGAAATTCCTCCTACTGCTGTTGGTTGGCCGTCATCATTGGCTAGATTCGAAACGGATAGAGCAAGAGAGGGGGAATATTTACCCAAAATGTTATTGTCCGCTCGCACATCGCGGCCGCATATTCACTTCTTTGATGGCGGGGAGCCACGATGCCATCCTCTATATTGAAATTAGATGCATACTTGGAAATTTCAACGGCTTCTCGGACCTTTCTCCTATAAATGTTTGTTTCCTCAGCCAGTACACGTACGTTATTAAAATAGATGTCAGAGCTACAGTTCTCATGATTTTCCGTTACTGCCGCTTTAGCACTTTGTTTCAGCCGCATGTGCCTTTCGTGTCCCTTAATGCGTTCTTTAACAGATCTTCCCGTTTCGCCTGTATACGCTTTGCCGCAGCCACATGTCACTTAATAGACGCCTGCGCAGGCAAGCAGGTGCATCCGTTTTCCGTCGGAAAAAGTCTTTTATTTTCCTTTGGCTAAAGAAAGATGTCTGAATACCATTTCTCTTTAGAATTCTGCTTATGAGGTCAGTGATGCCAGAAACGAACGGTAACAATACAAATAAATATAGCACCACTTTCTTATAGGGATTTTCCTCTTCTTTCCACTGCCACAACTAGAACGCATACAGCTGCATTAGATTATGAATTGTGGTCAGAAGTATACCAAATAATGAACAATTAATTAGAAAAGACAATAAAAAATATGAATTATACAAACTAAATTTTGTATATTATGTAAAATTACGTCTGCCTACATATACTGCCTTGCGTGTGGCGTAGGTATCTTGGATAAATTGATATCCCGATTTTAGGTAAAAGTTCAGTTAAAAAGTGTCTCGCAAGTTATTTAATTGTGATGTGACACATACGTATAGATCAGTTGATGCGCATTGAAGAATGCTACAATTTGATATGTCGATTCCTTTGCTAGCATAAATATTATAAAATGTATTAACTATTGTCTGAATTTCACTTAGAGAAACCATCTCGGTACTGCAGCTTCCCTCACACAATAATTGAAGAGCATATCTGTATATCATCAGAATCGTCTTCACCTCCTCTTTAAGACGACATATTATGCTTTTCTGTACCTAAAATACACTATGCAAAAGAATTAATGGCTCACTTTTTTGAAACCCCCTCTTTTTGCCAGTTGCGACGCAGAAGTGTGAAATTTCGCTCCAAAGATGACTGCAACCTTCCTTTGTTGCGGTGTCAGAGCGTGGCGCTCTGTGAAGTCATCCGGTAGCTCGGCTACGCTTCAAATATGCGAAAACAGGACCAGAGCCCAGAAATTCATGTGAGATGCAAGGTGGCTCAATCATGTCGCATTCGCACCAGATTTCACCACAGTTGTGGCCAACGCCACACGATGGGAAGGTCATCGTATCTTTCCTTAGCCACACCTCACTCTTTATACTGACGCGGCTGCTATGAACGTCGGAACCGCGACGCCCAGGGTTGAAATCACACAGATTTTTACACATCGACGCTCAGAATTGGCACGAAATGGCCTCAGCAGGTGGCATAAAGTACGTCAATGAAACCACCTCTTCCGTTGGGGCTTTCGTTTACGCACATTTCGAGGTCGAAACGACAGTTTGCTGTGCAATGTACAACTTTTGACACGGGCATCGCGAGGCTACAACACTACTGAACGTAACCTGACCCATGTAGTGAGACTGCAACTTTTGCTGTGGTATACGGTGTGGGACCACTAGGGACTGTTCAAAACCATTGGACAAACTCTGAACGTTACACGAAGTATCAAAGGTGTTTATTCTTTTTCAGCCCTCATGTTCAACCCTCCTGTGTCGTGATGATACCTTCGGTGTCACAGGCGCACCTCCGTTAAGCATGTTAAAAATTTAACTGTATAGAGACACCCCTTGACAAATTCCTAGGCGCCTGGGTGTAGGCAACCCCTCGACACCCTTCGGATTCTTTATGCTCACATACAGGCGCAAGAGTAGCAGTGTAGCACAATTCAGCTGCAGGGTGTCGAAGAGGCTGCCTGTAAACATGGACCTAGTGCTCAATAAGGATGCGCGGGTGACACTAAGTTTGTTGCACACTGGGGGTTCTTAGAGAGACCATTTGGCATTTTATTCGTGCATGTGACAACGCAACATAACGCTATGGATCACAACGTAGGAGGGCGCAAAACAGGAGGATTGACAAAGCATACAAACTTTTGCTGCTTCGTATCACATTCAGAATTCGTCGAATGGTTTTCAGCAGTCCCTAGTGGTTCCACAATTTATGCAAGAGCAAAACTTGCGGTGTTGCTACACTCAAAAGAATTCAGATCGTGTTCAGTGTTGTTGCAGCCCCACCACGTCTGTAGAGAAGGGTTGTATTGTCTGCGAGGTGGCAGTAGTGTCAAATGTTAAGAACGTCGTTCTGTAGCTAATCGCGCTACACACTGCAGTTTTCGGTTGGAAACTGTGTGTAAGTGAATGTCAAAGGGAAGGGATGATTTCATTCATGCTCCTTATCCCACCTCCTGAGGCCCTTTAATGTCGATTCTGAGCGGCCGTCTATCTCAAATGTTTTCCTCAGCCAACAGTAATAAAACCAAAGGTGTCGCGATTATGACTTCCGTCACAGAGGCGGGAAAGGAAGGGGTGTGATGTGTTTAAGGGTGTGTGTGACAACCTCTGCATGGTGTGAGAGGTACTCGGTGGCCCTGGGCTGGATTGTTGTGAAATTTGGTGGCAACGTGACCACATTAATCCACCTTACAACTCACACGAACGTCTCAGATCTGCCCTTTTTTCGGCATGTGTTGACACTTTGCAATTTGAAGCGCCGCTGTACCAGAGGGTAACGCCGCAGCGCGCCCCTGTTTGCTCCAATTCAGAGGAAGGATGAGCGGTATCGGCCACAATCCGGCAGGAGCACTTTCAAATACGCGCTCCGCCTGTTAGACAAGCGCGTTCCTATAGCCGGCAGCGCGGCACGAGGGCGCTGCCACCGACGATTACGCCGCTGCCAATGAGATTCAAACATATCCTCCCCGGATCTCCAGCGGCTGATGTACTTATGTTTGAACTTTCATGCACAGAGCCGTTTTTTTGTGTTTGCCAGATGAATAACATTTTCAGCCTGTCATACTGGCCAGGGCTCGACATCATTTGAATAGACTTTATGTTGAAGAGTGAAAGCCGGCCGCTGTGACCGAGCGGTTCTGGGCGCTTAAGTCCGGAACCGCGCTGCTGCTACGGTCGCAGGTTCGAATCCTGCCTCGGGCATGGATGTGTGTGATGTCCTTAGGTTAGTTAGGTTTAAGTAGTTCAAATTCTAGGGAACTAATGACCTCAGATGTTAAGTCCCATAGTGCTTAGAGCCATATGAACCATTTTGAAGAGTTAAAGATTTAATAATTTTAGTTTCTGTATATATTTCAACATTTAAAGCTACTGTTATCAACTGACGCCACAACTAATGCAACGAAGTTACGTATTATTTTTACTATTTGATATTAGATGTAGAATAAACTAACGTCTGAATTCCCTGTTCATGAACGGCATCTGTTCTTCACTCCTATATTCACTAAGGAGGAAGGTAAAAAAGATTGTTGGCACCGTTGAGCTTAATTTCACATTTTGTGTTGCAGTGGAGGAAAATGGCGGGGTTTCATAAAAGTGACCATTCTTCTGTGCAGTGTACTCTGTGCTGCAGGTGTGCAAACCCGAACGATCTGCGAGAACTTGTTGAAAAGTACTGCCTCCAAAATTTTTAAGTGGAAATTCTTAATGCTTTGTAATTAAAACAAACGCTTTTAATATTCTACATTTATTCTTCTTGTGTACATAGATATTTCTTAATATAGTCACCATTGTGATGAACACATTTCTCCCTCCGAGAAACCAGTTTGTTAACATCACTGTAGAATGTTTGACTTTATTGACAGAGCCACAAACTCACCTCAGCTTGTACTACTTTATCGCTCTCAAAGCGACGTCCTCGAAGGTATTCTTGTAGCCGTTGCTTGCTTTTAATCATAAATATAAATCTGAGTGATGCTGAATGCTATTATTTTTACATAAAGAAAAGTATTATCTTCTTAATAACCGTCAATTGTTGGCTACACCCTTATCTTTTATATATGAAATTAATGAATTTACTCATGGCACTTTTGTTGCAGATAAATGGTGAAAATAATTAATTTAATAAGACTGAACCTTGAATTGCTGGTGTATCCATGTATCACTACAATAAAACATAAACTGTTAATAGCTGAGGAAGTATGAATAAGAACAGTGGAGTGTTTAAGTTTACAAAGTAATGACAATTTTAGATTGATCCTTTTATAACTACAATGAGCTGATAAATGTTACACAAAAATGACAAACAAAAATCAGGAAAGGGATGGTGCTTCATTAGCAAAACATTCATTGTGGTGGAAACTATACAGATTCTCCCCTCAATTAATCCGGTTTACAAGGCAATCTGGTTTCGGTTACATGAATCCACTGTGAGGAACAACCCTATTCAAATGGAATCAACTACAACCAAGTATACCACAAACTACTGGAGAACAGGGAGCTGTAAATCTCATTAACGAACCTACGCCGGTGTAACAGTATTTTAGCCTTTCACTTTGATTCCGGCGGCGGCAGAAAACAGCGCACAGTGGCCGAGGAGCGGAGCGCTGCAACAGCATGACGCGTCCACGAAAATTTGCAAACTCTGCTGACAGGCGTTCTGTTTATCATTAGCACGTGAAACTTCCATATCAGAGCCTTGAAATCTTGGCCGATTTCAGTGTGAGGTGCACCCGTCCGCTGGTCTGTCCAAACCAGTTTGGCTCTAAGGAATACTGGAATTGTCAAACGTCAGATGGTCAACTCAGGATGAATAAGTTCATCCTCGTGACATACGATACGGCCGAAATGACATGCAGTTCTATTGTGGCATTACCGGTACAGTTGTAAACTACCACTGGCTCTTCGTCCACCACAAGATACAGACCACAAGTATCACCCAATAGGGAAAGACCTAAAGTTCTCCACCAGGAGAGTACCAGAAGACGAAGAAGGCAAAGAATCACCACCACTTTCCACCAAGCCTCGATACAGAAGCTGAATTAGCAAAAACTAAACCGCCCCCACATTTCACAGACCACTCGAACTACCCTCTAATCTTGCCGATGTAAGCGAGAAATCAGCCGAAAAATCACCGTAAGTACAAATCAACCTATTCTTAACGAACTGTATTTCGATCTAAAAGCAAATCAAAATGTAAATAACTTAATTACAGGCTACTGATGATGCTTTACCTCAATAAAGCTAAAGGCGTCTGGTGAAAAAAATCACGCAGTTTTGTAGTTGCAACGACCGAACAAAAATACCCTCAAGAATTATAAAGCAACGACGGACACTATGGCCACACAAATGAAGAATATACAGGCATTGTTTTCATAGTAAGCATGGCTACGTTATTGGCAAAAAAGAACTCTTCCTGGACGGGAGAGATCGGACCTTTCCAGGGCCACCATTTCGAATTTCTGAAAGAAGGCTTTGAAGCTTCCCAGACAGCTGTGTCTATGAAATATGTATGTTTTTGCCACTCACTAAGAGAACCTGGCGATTCACTGGCGTCAGGGGTCTTGCCTCCTCTAAACACATGCACCAGCCGCTCTGTCTGTATCGCTCCAGCTTCTAACACGAGAATGCACAGGGTTTTATGACCTTCCCACTGTTTGCATAAAGGCTCAGTTTACAGAAGTTTCTCTTAAATGGCTTCCTCCACCCACTTTCCGCCAACTGGCAGCTTTCACGATGGACTGCCGCCTAGCCCAGCTAAAATGCTTTGCGAACTGGCACCCTCATGCTCCGACCCTAAGCAGGAAGAGGGAAGTGTTACAGCCAGAAGTCTCTTTGCAGGTACGATCCACTGAGTGCTGCTTCCCAAAATCATACACACAGCCTGATCATTGCACACAGAATTTATGGCCCGCAATCCATCTCCCTCCCTGTTCTCCATCGCCTCCCCTATGGCCCCTCAGGTACAAGATGTCTACAGGCTACACATATGAACAGTCTGCCCACAATTTCCTTATGTAAAAAGTCATAAACCACACACACCAAATGTAGTACTAGGGAACACAGAGATGATGACCTAAAATGTGAATATAAATATGACTGACAGTGTTGTTAAGGTGAGAGAGTGTTGTGCCACCTCTCATTCCTTATGTTTTCTAAACAGATGAAAATCCGAAGGGGGCACGTCGGGACTCTACGGAGGATGATCGATGACAGAGAAACAAGGTGTCTGGTTGTTGCAGATGACACAGAGCTCGTGTGTCACCTGGCACTCACGCTGAAGGACAGGGCGCTCCTTGTGTGGACAAACTCTTCGAATTCTAAAGTGGATTAGAGCTGTCTGTTTGTCAGGCACCGTCATATTTGTTTTACACGCCACCATGTCACACGCTACAATTCAGAGACCTCTAGAGGGCAACAAATATATATATATACATGAAGAATGTAAGTTTAGTATGTTAATAACGTAATTTTTATGTAAAAATCTTTAAGAGACTTCACATAAAAAATTCGGCGTCATTACTTTCCAGCACGGCGTTGTAAATCCATTCTTTGTGCATCCCGATGGAAGAACTGATGTCATGTCCATCTACTTTGCATAATGACATTAGGACATGCCTTGGCAGTTGACATGCCAATCAGCCACGCATCCGTATCAGGCCGCTGACACGCCCTCAGCTGCCCATCAGAGACGCGTTCGTTGTTTCTCACGCACCGTCATAATTGTTTTACACGCCACCATGTCACACGCTACAATTCAGAGACCTCTAGAGGGCAACAAATATATATACATGAAGAATGTAAGTTTACTATGATAATAACGTAATTTTTATGTAAAACGCTTTAAGAGACTTCACAACTGCGCGCGCAAATGAAACGCCGCTTGCGACCAAAATCAGTCACACTCACGTTACATAGATGATACGAAATACCAAAGATACCGCTAATGATGGGCAACAACCGAAACTAATTGTACTTTTTATATGACAGTCAAGAAATGTGTTTAAAAAATGTATTTGTTGCAAGTAGGAGCTACGCAGTTGATCCGTGATGTTTGGCCCGTCAGATCAGTAGCTATCTAGGGTAACAACGTTTGGCAGGAACAGGGTGTCACTTCACAATTACTTTCTGTATCTACTTGTTTACTCTGCAAACTCTTGTGAAGCGAATGGCGTAAGTTACTTCCAATTGTCGCACTGCCTAAACGCCTCTGTGCGCGCTAACAGTTCCGTGTAACAAATATCAATTTTATGAGTAACTTAATGGGTTATGACTAAACTGTAATATTGTGTGTAGAACACAATAGTACGCCACAGTTGCCTACTACATAAGAGCTATATTTCCTTCCGATAGCTTAGATGCTTATACAAAACTCCTAAAAGGGTGGAGAAAGCTGCAACTATCGCCATAAGTACGTAAATAACTGCAATGAAATCAAATATAACCGGTTTTCTCAATCTGATACAGCTGCCAAAACTTGTGTCACAGCCGTCAACTTATTAAAAAGCAACCTCCGTAAAATTCTCAAAAATATACCTTATATCACGAAGACATGCATTGGAATTAGGGGAAACGGCGGAACTTAGCTGTTATGGCCAGAAGTTTTAAAAAGCACAGCTGCGCCTTACAACTCATGATATAGTACGAAATTAGCCTTCTTCTGCGGAAGACTTGTTTGTTGTGCTCTACTATTTTGTCATTTTTAATTTGATATACTGACGCCACGGTGCTCCTCTTTGGCGCACTAGTGCAAAATGTGTCACGAAATCAGATAACTGTAAATCCTTGTATTTCGCACGTTTATCTACGTGTATTTAGGTATGAAAGTTGACTTCTTGAATTTCCTTTGCGTATCGGATAAATGATATGGAAAACCTGTATTAAAGGACTCTATGTCAATTTTAACGTGGTTTTCGTGTTGATTGTATCAATACCTATGCGTGTGTCGTGATATATTGTGTATTTTCGAACTTCAAGGGACGCGTGAAACGTATTCCGTGCCATAGCAACAGCTATTATTTAAAATTTTCGGCAGTTGCAAGTTAGGGAAGTTACTCGTGCCGTGCATAGCGTTTTTTGTATAAATACCATTTTGTCACTTACAGCTACAAATTTTAAATCGTGTTGTATTCAGTGTTGCCAGTAAAGAGGAGCGTATTCTGTAAAACGTTGCCCCTGCCACAATGCTACCTCCTTATGGAAATCGCCCTGAATGGTATCATACGATTGGAAGCTTATGCAAATGGGTATGTTGGAAGGGCTTCTAAGAGGCATGTAGTAGAGTTACCAACGTTACCGTAAGTACTGTCCTGTACTGTAGATACCGTCTAATCCACGGGAAGTTCAGGATCTATCACTACTTGTCCACTTGACTGCGAGTGGTGTGTCGGTGGCAGGTCTATGGGACCTGTACAGGGGTACAAGGGCAAGGATCCATCTGTCTAACAGAAAATTTTGATGTGCTGCCCCCACTGAAATCGAAATTGAGGCAGTGAGACACCGTTCACCTTTTGGGAAACACAAGAAAAGGAAAGGTTCACCTTATGCACCAACTTTGTATACCTAGAGGCCACATTCAACACGCTGAAAAGAAAGTTCCGGCAACAAATATGAGAAAAGCGCATAAACAACTGCAGATTGTGGCAACGGAGGAATAAATGTTGTCTGTCATCTGAGCTCCGAGGTCAAACATAGATCATTCCAGCAGAGAAGGTTGAGAAGGACAGTGCTGCCCTTGGAGTTTCTACAGAACTCTCATTTTGCAGCATTGTCTCCAGAACTGATCGTGTTCCCCTGGTTCTGAGATGAGATGGAGGTTTTCATCAGAGATTTTGTGCTCACAGTCGGTAGTATTAAAATCCTACTGATCAAATACTGAAGCGTTCGTAAAAAAGCGCCAGAATGTAAAGCGTTCGTTCAAACCAGTAGAGCTTACGTAATTTTAGGTACAGAAAGCTGCTAAAACACAAGTTTGATAGTGATGAGATTTTTGGGAAAAAATTTACGTGTATATTAAAAGGATAATATAATGCGAAATGGGGACAAGAAAATCAAATCATCTCCGATTGAAATTAAAACTGCATGCAAGATTGAGTGGGCAAGATAGAGTACCAAGGGTGTGCATAAACTTATCAGGGAATCTCTCTATCGACCTCCAGACTTACCCAAAAATGCAATAGAAAACAAAAGAAAACCTCAGTTCGCTGGTACGTATGTTCCCAACCACACCGCTATTACCGGAGGAGACACTAATCATCCAAGAGTGACTTCGGATAATAACAGTTTTTGTAATTTTTGAGTGTAACAATACATATAATTATAAATCTCCTCTCACAAAATTAACAAGAACAGCTGGTTCACAATCTCACTCGTAATGAAAATATATGGGATCTAATGGCAAGAAATACGTGTGACCACGTTGTGGACGTTCACGTTGAAAGTGGTATCAGTGACCATGAAACAGTAGTAGCAAAAATGATTACCGAGATGCAAAGGACAAACAAAATGAGCATAAAAATTTTAATTCATTACCAAAATAACTAAAGAGATAGCAATGTCGTGTCTCAATAACGAACTTCAAACATCTAGCTCCAAACAGTAGTATGTAGAAGAACTTTGGTTTGGTTTTAGGAGAAGAGCTTACCATGCGCTGAATACATAGTGACTATTTGAACAGTTCATGTTTGGAGGGACACTCAATGGTACACAGTCACTGTCAATAAACTTAAAAAGAACTATTGCACAATCCGTGTGGAACAAAGCTCAGGACTGTGAAGTCTTCAACAGCTATAATAGCAAAATACAATAAAAAGACCTCAAAACCCAGATAAATTGTGGTAATCCGTAAAGGCTGTTAGTTGCACTAAAGTTAGTGTCCAACTCTCATGAATGACACAGGAAACTGAGGACGGCAAATGAAAAGCAGAAATGATGAACACCATTTCCTAACGTTTCTTTACAAATGATGATACAGGGACACAGTTTAATTCTCGCTCCATTGCCGAAACTTATTATGCAGGTATTAGTGTCAGTGAATTTGAGAAACAGCTGAAATCGCTAAAACAGAAAAAATCTCCCCTTCCAAATCTGAAATACGTGATCAACACACACATATATATATACACACACACACACACACCGACTCACACACACAATGTTTACACCCGCAGCTTACTGTTAAGCACTAGTGAATTTACAGTGTTTGGTTCCTGCACCACACATAGTATAAGACCCTCAGATTTATTATTTTACACATCTAAATTGTTCTATGATGATTTTCAAGTACCACAATACTTATGTAATGTCTGCAAAAATATATGAACAATACAAGAAACGAAATATTTGCGTCAACTAATATAACATTATTTTACACACACACACACACACACATCCATCAAATTTTCGTCTAAAACATGACTGTGAACTCTAAAGTAAGTTCCCCAATGCTACTTCCACCGAAAACTCTCTGACTGAAAAAAAAGTTCCTAAGCAGGCAGTTTTTATGCTTACACTTGGTGAAAAACACAATGTACATTCTTATTAAATATTTCCAGATCTAAATTGTTATGTTAGAGTGGTATTCAATCATCTAATACGTAAAGGGCTTTCTGAGGTATGTTATTTGTGGTTCATGGAACGAACTGGCATCATCTACGGTTTTTGTAAGGTATACATCACAGCAGGAAGCACCATTTCAGTGAGGAAGAAGATATTGCATAATGATTAAAACTAGAAAAATATAATCGATGTTATTAGTAGGCTGATATTGCCTTTTTCTACAGATGTACTAGAGGTTATGAACAAAACGAACGTTTGAAGAATGTGAGATTATTTTTTGACTGGAATTATGATGCAGAGATCCTCCAGAATAATTACAAACGGTATTTCCTATAATAAACTAATTAAAAAACATCAAAATATAATCCTAATTTAGAAACAGAAATACACACTTTAGCCAAAGGACCAACTATTTAACTAAACATGATACTAGGTACAGAGGAAGGAAGTATTTTGACGAAATATTGTCTCTGATGTATCACATAAGCTGCATATTCTCATAATACACTAATGCAGCTCCCTAATGCTTGAAATAAGATGTGTAAAGAAACGACACAATCAGAAACAGTGGTCCTGGATGGTACAAGACAATGGCGCAACAACAGAGAGGTGGAAGGTCGATATCTTTAAAACTGAAATAAAGTGTTTATGCAGTCCTTGTTAACGACCAAATTTAGATTGTTTAACCACACATTACAAGCAAAATGGACCTTCAAATGAAGTATTGTCACACCTAAATTGTCTGTATTACTTATTATAATACACATGGCTCACTTACTGGTACTGCTGAAGTAATTTATTTATTTATTTATGCATTTATTTTACCTGGCAAGATTAGGGCCTTCAGGCCCTCTCTTACACCTAACCAGGCATACTCAGATTGAACGAATTTCAGTTTGTACAGAACATTATGGACATACCACGTGTTATACAGTATTAATGTTAAAGAAAACAATAGAGATTATAACAGTAGTACAGGGATAATTATAACAAGCAAAAATAATTATAACAATCAATAATAATATAATAATAATAATAATGACTATGTATATGAATGTAAACATATTTTTCTTTTATGAATGTCAGTCCTATTGCCAGTTGGGAGTTTTCTGGTTATGTTCTTGCAGCTTGTGAGATATTCACATCGAGCAGAGACATAAGACAATAGAATGGGGTGAAAGAGGTTTAGAAGAGGTAGCTAAGTTAGAGAAAGAGAAATAAAATGGTAAAATTCGAAGCTATGTTGAAGAGGAGAAGGAAAGAGAGGAGAGGAGCACAACAATGATGGCTATACCGTCCCTAATATGTAAGTTTTGAGTTTCCTCTTGAATGTTGAGTGGTTCTGGATAAGACGCAGATCACAGGGGAGCGCGTTCCATAGTCGTATGGATGAGATGGAGAATGACACGGAGAAAGATTTTGTGTTATATAAAGGTACAGCCAAGATGCTAGACGTATCCGATCTGGTATTGCGGTTGTGGAATGATGATAGGTGTTTAATGTGAGAAGATAAGTATTGGGGGCACCAGTGACTAAGAAATCGATGAAGTAAGCACATCGTGTGGAGATCGCGTACCTTATGTGGGCGTATCCAACCTAGCTGGGAGTATGAAGGACTGATATGATCATACAACCGTGTATTACACACGTATCTTACGCAAGCATTCATCACTAGCTCTAGGCATCTCGAATTTTCACTATTTGTGCCGTGTTGAACTACATCGCAGTAGTAAAGATTAGGCAAGACTAGTGTTTGGACTGATTTTTGCTTAACATGGGTTGGAAATATTTTTCTAAATTTTTGGATTGCATGTAGGGAGGAGAGCGATTTCCGGCAAGCTGTGACTGTTTGTTCTTCTCAGTTTAGGTGTTCAGCCAAGATTATTCCAAGGTGTTTTACTGTTTTTTGGTATGGTAGTTCGGTACCATTGAGGAGTAATTGAGGGACTGTTTCGCGAAAGTACCGGCTGATTAACTTTGGATGAGATATAAGTATGACCTGGGATTTCTTGGGGTTTAGTTTCAGACCTAGGGTCTGTGCCCATCGAGAAACAGAGCAAATATCTGCGTTCATACTCGCTACTGCGTCAGCAATGTTCTTGGGGCTTCCACTCATGTACAGTTGTATGTCGTCGGCATATGGATGGTAGTTGCAGGAGTGACTCACTGAAGAAATATCATTAATGTACAGTGAGAATAGTAATGGGCCAAGGACGGAGCCTTGGGGAACTCCAGAGCGCACGTTTTTCTATGATGACTTCTCCGACCCACAAATGACTTGTTGACTTCTGTTTTTGAGGTAGCTGTCGAACCAGTGTATTGCGCTGTTTGAGAAATTTAGCTGTTTCATTAGTAATATGTCAAAGTCAACTGTATCAAAAGCCTTGCTAAAGTCAAACAGTGTTAGGATGGTAGCTTCACGTCTGTCCATAGCATGTTTAATGTCATCAGTTACTTTGATTAATGCAGTTGATGTACTATGGTGCTTTCGGAAACCTGACTGATATTTATCAAGGGTGTTATGAGTTTTGAGGTAATCCGTCAGCTGTTCATGGACGATGTTTTCTAGGGCTTTAGATATTGCAGGTAGTATGCTGATCGGCCTGTAGTCACCTGGCGACTTTGGGTTGTCAGTCTTGGGTATAGGTTGAATTAAACTTTGCTTCCACTCAGTAGGATATGTACTACTGACAAGAGACAGGTTGAAGATGTCTGTGATAACTGGAATAATAGTGTCTACAACGTTCTTAATCATGCCAATGCTCACTCCATCATTTCCTACTGCCTCGGAAGAGATTCTCATAATTGCCTTGTGTACTGTGTCTGTAGTGTCATGTTTTAGGAAAAACTTGTCTCTCGAGAGATTGATATCTTGGGGCTGGTAATTTGTCGCTGCGCGACAGTTTACAGCTGTTGAGAAGAAATGGTTTAATTCTTCTGCTGACGCTTGATAAACAGCGTCAGATCTTCGCTACCCTATACCGAAACTGCGCGGCTTTTTCCACAGTGCAGCAGGTTTCGGTATGCCGCATATGACAGAGCGGGCATGTCTGATTTTGGCATTCCTCACGCTTTGCTTGGTTCTGTTTCGGAGTTTCCTCATGCGCCTCGGGAGCTGGGTTACGCTTGAAGGCCCTATGTGCAGCATCACGTTTATTCAATAACTGGTGTAACTCAGTGGTGAGCCACGGAGCGGGAGCTCTCTTTACCTTGACAGTGCGTTGAGGAGCATGTTTGTCATATAGTGCAATAATTTTGCGACATAATTCCCGAATTTTTCCGTCTAAAGTCGGTTCATTGCTTATA
The DNA here is from genome assembly GCF_023898315.1 of Schistocerca nitens. Lineage (NCBI taxonomy): Eukaryota > Metazoa > Arthropoda > Insecta > Orthoptera > Acrididae > Schistocerca > Schistocerca nitens. The sequence goes on along the minus strand of NC_064616.1, from coordinate 969,719,130 downwards.
TCATGCGAAGGTCCGTCTGAGCAATCCTTTTGAAGAGCGTCATGGTTACCATTTTTTAGGTTTCTGTAGGTTACTACGTGAGATTTTTCTTTGGTAGTATGCATTGAGTAATTTAAGAATATCACGTCATGAGCAGAGAGTTAGTGGACGACCATAGCTTGATCTTTGTACCATGCATTAATACCACACTTTAAAACCATCGAAATAGAGAGATATTGGTTCTATAACATTACAGAATATACGTGAGCACCAATTCTGACCCGACTTACAGCTTAAATTGCAGTTATCAATGTGAATTGTCAACGTAAACCATGTTTTTTCTACAATGGTAGCACTTACAAAATATTGCACACATGAAAAGCAGTTTTAGCTCGTTTCCCATTCAGCTATACATCTTCACATGTTGAAATGTATTTAGCATAGAAAATGCAGTTTCTTGATACGTTAAACATTGGTAGTCCATACTAGTTACGAAATCCTTTATGAAGGTGGAATTGTTGAAACGTGTTTCCCCAGGTATCATCATCTTACCCGCTCTTGGTCCAATCAGCTACCAGCAAGGACCACGATAAATGGATTACGTTTATCATTCTTAATCTAAGCATTTCATTTCTCTAAGTGAGACTAAATTCATATGTAACTTCTCGTTTTGCAGTTGAGTTCTTCACTTTACTTTCAATAGCCGTTGTAAACTTCAAGCAAAATTGTTGCTTCTCAGAGCTATTTTTAATAGACGTTAAACATTGGTAGTCCATACCAGTTACGAAATCCTTTATGAAGGTGGAATTGTTGAAACGTGTTTCCCCAAGTATCATCATCTTACCCGTGCATTACCGCCTACCACTTTCGAAGACAGCTAGAAAACTGATCAGGCAATCAATTCAGCGGGACAATACCAAGAGTTCTTTCTCTGCAGATAAATATGTATGTCATCATCTCTTGGGAATGATCCGCCACTTTTATGAAACGCAGGCATACCGAAATGGATATCGTACAAAAATTTTCTTTCGCGACTCTACACCAACATTGTTAGCAACATTATCATCAAATTCACCTTCTTCTGTAAAAACTGCCTTGTTTGATCCTACAGAGTGAGATTTATTAATAAATGTTACTACATACAACACGAAAGAATGACTTATAAGGCAAAAATTGGCAAGTTGTGAAAAATTAAGTACAGTACACATTAACAAACAACAGCTGAGCTGGAATTATTACAGTCTCCTTCAACGAATATACGGATATGGTACTCCACATGAAGAAAATGATTAGATATCGGGCAGTTATGATCTTTGGTGTTTTAAGGCGACAAAGAAATGTATGAACTTTTACTCTTCTTTACTCTTAAACTGATGATATATTACGGTTTTAATAGCCTTTTATTCGGTTGTTTCCAGTAAGAACTGGTGTTTTACTGCAAGAATATACCTGTATCAGCTACTGATCATAAACTTTCTCTCCAATTACAAGCCTGCATCATGATCTGCTTCCAGATCACCAATTTTAGGACAAGTATGGTTGTTCTAGTTGGCTATAGTTAGGCTTACCATGTAGTTTTGGGTCCAATCGTTGACATATCACCATATTATTTTGGGTCTAACCCAGGAAATGCTTTCGAAATTAGTTAAAACAGTTTACTGATACATTAATTTTACTTATTTACTTGTATTTTTCACGAGACACGATTTTTTTCAAAAATCGTTTCGTGTCTGTGTGATATTAAAATGTAGCCTCTTTAGCAGCACACTCAAAATCACTGTTATCTTTGGCTTTAAAAAGAATTACGTACGTTTGTTGAAGCAGTAGAATTAATAGTACCACTATGTTTGGTCTCTTATTTAGTGTCGTACTTTCCTTTATGTTCAAAACAAAAGTCTACTGTTGATACTGTGCAATAAACACGTTCATTGTTGCCGTCACTACACAGTTTCAAAAATTTGTACTCCTGTTGCTGATTAACATTAAGCACACTCTTTCATATGCCCATTGCCAAATAGTGATACAAAACTCGAATAGAGATAAAATGATGGTGAGTTACTTTACACACGGAAGCAATATAAACACATTGCCCCTATTGTACTGCAAATGACTAGGTGAAAAGTTGTAGTGGAGCCGTTAGCCACGCCTCCCCATACACGTCAGCGTTTGCCCCAAGGTCGACTGAGGCAGGCACGGCTGCAAGATGATAATAAAAACGTGATGCCGAACATACGGGCCTAGTGTCTATGAAAAGTCCTCCCAATTCACAAACTTCTCAGACCGCGGACTTTCTTGAAAGTCCGATATTACCCCGGACAGTTCCAAATTATCAATACTGTCATGGCTAATCCCGGACGTGTGGTAAGCCTTGCTGTAGTGGTCTGTCCTATCTTGATACTCTCCTGTCGGAAGTTATGGAGAACTCATCACACGTTTATTGGGTAGCTGCAAAGTAACCGAGAGACGTTTACAACCATTTAAACAAAAATACGAAAAGTAATAAATAAATTGTACACACGTAGACTAAATATAGCAGTTTTAAAACATTTCACTCAAATTTATTAGTTATCTATAACCACAACTAAAAGGGAAAAGCACATTTAAATTAAGACCCAGATGAAAATGGTTGCATCTAAATCGATCATTTACACTACTGGCCATTAAAATTGCTACACCAAGAATAAATGCAGATGATAAACGGGATTCATTGGACAAATATATTATACTAGAACTGACATGTGATTACATTTTCACGCAATTTGGGTGCATAGATCCTGAGAAATCAGTACCCAGAACAACCACCTCTGGCAGTAATAACGGCCTTGGTACGCCTGGGCATTGAGTCAAACAGAGCTTGGACGGCGTGTACAGGTACAGCTACCCATGTAGCTTCAACATGATACCACAGTTCATCAACAGTAGTGACTGGCGTATTGTGACGAGCCAGTTGCTCGGCCACCATTGACCAGACGTTTTCAATTGGTGAGAGATATGGAGAATATTCTGGCCAGGGTAGAAGTCCAAAATTTTCTGTATCCAGAAAGGCCCGTGCAGGACCTGCAACATGCGGTCGTGCATTAACCTGCTGAAATGTAGAGTTTCGCAGGGATCGAATGAAGGGTATAGCCACGGGTCGTAACACTTCTGAAATGAAATGTCCACTGTTCAAAGTGCCGTCAATGCGAACAAGAGGTGACCGAGACGTGTAACCAATGGCACCCCACACCATCACGCCGGGTGATACGCCTGTATGGCGATGACGAATACACACTTCCAATTTGCGTTCACCGCGATGTCGTCAAACACGGATGCGACCATCATGATGCTGTAAATAGAACCTGGATGCATCCGAAAAAATGACGTTTTGCCATTCTTGCACCCAGGTTCGTCATTGTGTACACCATCGCAGGCGCTCCTGTCTGTGATGCAGCGTCAAGGGTAACCGCAGCCATGGTCTCCGAGCTGATAGTCCATATTGCTGCAAACGTCGTCGAGCTGTTAGTGCAGCTGGTTGTTGTCTTGCAAATGTCCCCATCTGTTGACTCAAGGATCGAGACGTGGCTGCACGATCCGTTACAGCCATGCGGATAAGATGCCTGTCATGTCGACTGCTAGTGATACGAGGCCGTTGGGATCCATCCCGGCGTTCCGTGTTACCCTCCTTAACCAACCGATTCCATATTCTGCTAACAGTCATTGGATCTCGACCAACGCGAGCAGCAATGTCGCGATACGACAAACCGCAATCGCGGTAGGTTACAATCCGACCTTTATCAAAGTCGGAAACGTGATGGTACACATTTCTCCACCTTACACGAGGCATCACAACCACGTTTCACCAGGGAACGCCGGTCAACTGCTGTTTGTGTATGAGAAATCGGTTGGAAACTTTCGTCATGTCAGCACGTTGTAGGTGTCGCCACCGGCACCAACCTTGTGTGAATGCTCTGAAAAGCTAATCATTTGCATATCAGAGCATCTTCTTCCTGTAGCACGTCATCGTCGTGGTGTAGCAATTTTAATGGCCAGTAGTGTATTTCTATAAAATCACGAGGGTAGACACAGAGCTCTGAAAATATCTTTACGGCACATTGCCATCTATTGCTTCCTGTATTTATTGAAGCAGATGCTCAGCGGAACTTTTATATGTTACGGTGAAATGGACTAGTGAAGTAACTTTCTAGGCTGCTGTGTGCATCATGTCAGCTACACAGCGCTCAATTTATTGCAGCACTCGTCGCTAGCTAGAACAGAGGAACCTACCCTTATTTTCCGACCTTCTGTTACAAAGGCGCCTTGTTATCTCACTGCAGACGACAGCGAGGAGCGAGCGTGTATTCATGTGTAAGGCATGCCTGGATTGGCAGCAGAAGAAAGAAGCGCTCTCCGATAACTGTGCCTGGTAGTCGTTATGTCAGCTTCCAGTGACTCGTAAAATACAATCCAGAATACCTTTGTCTACATTAGAAATAATTCAACATTTATGTCTACCAAAGAATTAAAAGGTAAGTTGATAATAATAAAATGAAAACAATTATAACTGAGAAGGGCACAGAAGCGCAGAATATTAGGAAACAGAGGTGCATCTTCATAAAATATTCATTCATTTCATTGCCTGGGGAAATGAACATCTGAAACAACTTAGTCCAAGAATAACCTCAGGGAAAGAGTCAATAGCTATTAGTGTCTATAGTACTGACATTAAAGTAGTAGTTTACATTAATAAAGGACTGCTTCTATATTAACGATAGTGTACAATGTATGTATCTTTTGCATTTGTGCAAAAACGTTTTTTGCTGTTGCTTTTCGTTTCGACAGTCAACCGGCACACATCATTTTCATGAAATGAATTGGGCGAAGTGATGTGACCGCAAAAGTATAAGCAATGTTAGAGCTAAGAGCTCTTGCCGACGGTTAGGCGGTAGCTCCAACTGGACAAGAAGAAGGAAGAAAATCATTCATGATATTCTTTAAGGAAGCGTCCCACAAATAGTCAAAACTGATTTACGAGCACCATGAGATCCCTATTTCAGGGTGGCCCAAGAGTGATACGGACCACTTTTCTCCCAAATGCAAGTTCCTTAACCACTTTCCCACCTCAGTCATATGATTGTGTACGTAAAGTCATTAGAAATTAATTTATTTGTCATACATATATACAAGATTCCTCATTTATGTTGAACACCCCAAATAACTTTTTGTTAGGGGAAAAATAAAATGTGTATCAAAAAAAATGTTGCTTAGCTACGATATGAACGTTAACCAGTATTATTATCTTTCTTGCAAGTTAACACGTTATGAAGATATGAACAGAAGAGTGTATTTTCAAAAAGTACCCTAGTTTTTTTGGGTATGTCCGTTCCTCTCCTCAAGTCTCGTTCAAAAATATTTAAGAGTGGCCTTTCACATAAACATGATGCCATAAAAATGTAACACGAAATTGACTTTGATACTCCGGTGCTATCACAGAGTGCAGGCATCCATGGTAATAAAACTCGTCCACTTGTTGGAGTTGACAGTAAATAAATTGATATGCAAGGAAAATACACATCGGGAAATCAGTTATCCGTCTTAACTTGAAGGTTTGCGTTTGTACAATGTTTACCAATGAAGAGAATGGACAAATTTTACTAACCTATAAAATATGTAAGTACTACAGGACTAGACTACTCCCGTACGTTTTGTAAATAAGAAAACGTTACTGCAGTTACCATTCTGATATCGTACATTCTCTCTAGATGAGCAGTATTTTCACTCCCAAATGGAGCGATGGAAAAACAACTGTCTATGAACCTCCATATGAGCCACAATTTTTTTTTACCTTGTCTTCGCTGTCCTTAAGCGAATTCTGTGGTTGTGTCAGCAGAATCTTTCTGCAGTCCAACGTAGATGCCGGTTCCCTAATCTTTCTCAGTTGCGTATGTAGTGTCTGCTCTTTCGGACATATCCGAAAGAACAGACAGCACGTACGCTCCTGGAAATTGAAATAAGAACACCGTGAATTCATTGTCCCAGGAAGGGGAAACTTTATTGACACATTCCTGGGGTCAGATACATCACATGATCACACTGCCAGAACCACAGGCACATAGACAAAGGCAACAGAGCATGCACAATGTCGGCACTAGTACAGTGTATATCCACCTTCGCAGCAATGCAGGCTGCTCTTCTCCCATGGAGACGATCGTAGAGATGCTGGATGTAGTCCTGTGGAACGGCTTGCCATGCCATTTCCACCTGGCGCCTCAGTTGGACCAGCGTTCGTGCTGGACGTGCAGACCGCGTGAGACGACGCTTCATCCAGTCCCAAACATGCTCAATGGGGGACAGATCCGGAGATCTTGCTGGCCAGGGTAGTTGACTTACACCTTCTAGAGCACGTTGGGTGGCACGGGATACATGCGGACGTGCATTGTCCTGTTGGAACAGCAAGTTCCCTTGCCGGTCTAGGAATGGTAGAACGATGGGTTCGATGACGGTTTGGATGTACCGTGCACTATTCAGTGTCCCCTCGACGATCACCAGTGGTGTACGGCCAGTGTAGGAGATCGCTCCCCACACCATGATGCCGGGTGATGGCCCTGTGTGCCTCGGTCGTATGCAGTCCTGATTGTGGCGCTCACCTGCACGGCGCCAAACACGCATACGACCATCATTGGTACCAAGGCAGAAGCGACTCTCATCGCTGAAGACGACACGTCTCCATTCGTCCCTCCATTCACGCCTGTCGCGACACCACTGGAGGCGGGCTGCACGATGTTGGGGCGTGAGCGGAAGACGGCCTAACGGTGTGCGGGACCGTAGCCCAGCTTCATGGAGACGGTTGCGAATGGTCCTCGCCGATACCCCAGGAGCAACAGTGTCCCTAATTTGCTGGGAAGTGGCGGTGCGGTCCCCTACGGCACTGCGTAGGATCCTACGGTCTTGGCGTGCATCCGTGCGTCGCTGCGGTCCGGTCCCAGGTCGACGGGCACGTGCACCTTCCGCCGACCACTGGCGACAACATCGATGTACTGTGGAGACCTCACGCCCCACGTGTTGAGCAATTCGGCGGTACGTCCACCCGGCCTCCCGCATGCCCACTATACGCCCTCGCTCAAAGTCCGTCAACTGCACATACGGTTCACGTCCACGCTGTCGCGGCATGCTACCAGTGTTAAAGACTGCGATGGAGCTCCGTATGCCACGGCAAACTGGCTGACACTGACGGCGGCGGTGCACAAATGCTGCGCAGCTAGCGCCATTCGACGGCCAACACCGCGGATCCTGGTGTGTCCGCTGTGCCGTGCGTGTGATCATTGCTTGTACAGCCCTCTCGCAGTGTCCGGAGCAAGTATGGTGGGTCTGACACACCGGTGTCAATGTGTTCTTTTTTCCATTTCCAGGAGTGTATATGATTACGAAGATGTCGGCCAATGGTCCCTTTAGTGCTTATATACACCAAGTTCGAACTCTTACGGGAATCGGCTAGATGCCGCGAGTAATGAGGCTAATGAGCAAGGCAGTGCATCAAATGCTTCAAATGGCTCTGAGCGCTATGGGACTTAACTTCTTAGGCCATCAGTCCCCTAGAATGTAGAACTACTTAAACCTAACTAACCTAAGCACATCACACACATCCATGACCGAGGCAGGATTCGAACCTGCGACCGTAGCAGTCACGCGCTTCCGGACTGAAGCGCCTAGAACCGCACGGCCACCGCGGCCGGCTGGCACTGTATCAGTAATGAGAGCTATAAGTTGTGAATTTGGGTTTGACGGGAGGCGTGCTAGGGTATTCCATGTGGCTGTGGTGACTACTTTGTCCGGATGGCGCAGTGGTCAGCGCATTTGGCTGGTAAGTAACAAATCTAGCAGTACGCCTTCGATGTCTTCATGCACTATGACCTGGTGGAATCCCATATTACTCCAGCAGTACTCACGAATAGGTCGCATGAGTGTTCTGTACGCGGTGTCCTTTATAGATGAGCTACAGTTTCCTAGAATTCTCCTAATAAACGTAAGTGTACCATTCGCCTTCCCTAACGTTGTCTTTTCATATCGTTTTGCAGCTTAAAGCTTAATTATTTAAACGACGTTCCTGTGTCAAGCAGCACATCATTAACACTGTATTCGAACACTAGAGGAATGTTTCTCCAACTCACCTACGTTAACGGACATTTTGCCACATTTAGAGCAAGCCGCCATTCATCGCACCAAACAGCAATCCAGGTCATCCTACAACAGTCACTCAAAGACGACGCCTTCCAATTGACTTCAGTCTAATGTACAAACCGCCGCTGGTTGCGGCTCATTCTATGTATCGGGGTCTTATGTATATAGAAAAAAAGAGCGGCCTTACCACAATTCTCTGGGCCATTCCTAGGGTACATCTACCTCTGATGAACATTGGCCATAACGTGTGCAGCGTGAGTTCTGGGACAATGCATTACCCGATATCTTATGCGTATGTCGAGTGGAGACCTGTAGTAAGTTTTGAATGGAGTTTATTAAATTTTTGCAAAGTTTAATGAATTGGTCAGAAATCGTTTATTAATCTCCATAAAAACAGCATTAACAACGCTTTCTAAAACCATGCTGTTCGTATTCTCTGCTAGCAAAATAATCATAACTTCCAACAATGTTACTGATGAAAGGCCATTAATATATATATGAAAAACTGAAGGACTTAAAAATGGCACTTCGAGCGACACCACCGAATTAATTTGCAGTCGGATGAGGACTAATATATTTTCCGGGAACTTTCCTATTTTTGTTGCCAGTCTGCATTTTATATCCTCCCTACTTTGATCAGCGTCAGTCAGTTGCTGGTCAACACTTTTGGTGTTTCATTTTTTTCTTGGTTTTTTTTCTTCATTTTTTTTAAATTTCTTACGGGACCAAATAGACTTAGAGAAAGCTTTTGCCAACGTTAACTGGAATACTCTCTTTCAAATTCTGAAGGTGGCAGGGGTAAAATACAGGGAGCGAAAGGCTATTTACAATTTGTACAGAAACCAGATGGCAGTTATAAGAGTCGAGGGGCATGAAAGGGAAGCAGTGGTTGGGAAAGGAGTGAGACAGGGTTGTAGCCTCTCCCCGATGTTATTCAATCTGTATATTTAGCAAGCAGTAAAGGAAACAAAAGAAAAATTCGGAGTAGGTATTAAAATTCATGGAGAAGAAGTAAAAACTTTGAGGTTCGCCGATGACATTGTAATTCTGTCAGAGACAGCAAAGGACTTGGAAGAGCAGTTGAACGGAATGGACAGTGTCTTGAAAGGAGGATATATGATGAACATCAACAAAAGCAAAACGAGGATAATGGAATGTAGTCAAATTAAATCGGGTGATGCTGAGGGGATTAGATTAGGAAATGAGACACTTAAAGTAATAAAGGAGTTTTGCTATTTAGGGAGAAAAATAACTGATGATGGTCGAAGTAGAGAGGATATAAAATGTAGACTGGCAATGGCAAGGAAATCGTTTCTGAAGAAGAGAAATTTGTTAACATCGAGTATAGATTTAAGTGTCAGGAAGTCGTTTCTGAAAGTATTTGTATGGAATGTAGCCATGTATGGAAGTGAAACATGGACGATAACCAGTTTGGACAAGAAGAGAATAGAAGCTTTCGAAATGTGGTGCTACAGAAGAATGCTGAAGATAAGGTGGGTAGATCACGTAACTAATGAGGAGGTATTGAATAGGATTGGGGAGAAGAGAAGTTTGTGGCACAACTTGACTAGAAGAAGGGATCGGTTGGTAGGACATGTTTTGAGGCATCAAGGGATCACAAATTTAGCATTGGAGGGCAGCGTGGAGGGTAAAAATCGTAGAGGGAGACCAATAGATGAATACACTAAGCAGATTCAGAAGGATGTATGTTGCAGTAGGTACTGGGAGATGAAGAAGCTCGCACAGGATAGAGTAGCATGGAGAGCTGCATCAAACCAGTCTCAGGACTGAAGACCACAACAACAACAACGGGACCAAACTGCTTAGGTCATCGGTCTCTAAGCTTACATACTACTTAATCTAACTTAAACTAACTTACGCTATGGACAACACACACACCCATGCCCGAGGAGGACTCGAACCTCCGACGAGGAGCCACGCGGACCGTGACAAGACGCCCAGATTGTGCAACTAGTCCGATGGTATGGAGAATAGGCTGCAGCCCTGGAGTACTCAAATATTACTTCCTTTTTCGTTTCAAAAATGGTTCAAATGGCTCTGAGCACTATGGGACTCAACTGCTGTGGTCATAAGTCCCCTAGAACTTAGAACTACTTAAACCTAACTAACCTAAGGACAGCACACAACACCCAGCCATCACGAGGCAGAGAAAATCCCTGACCCCGCCAGGAATCGAACCCGGGAACCCGGGCGTGGGAAGCGAGAACGCTACCGCACGACCACGAGATGCGGGCCCTTTTTCGTTTCCTACCAGACTTGTAACTGTAGTCTTGTTTCTGTACAAGTTGTAGATAAGCTTCTGTCCCCTGTATTTTACTCGTGCTTCCTTAAAGATTTCAAAGAGTTTGTTTCAGTGTAATATTATCCAAATCTTTCTAAGATCTACAAATGCTGTAAACGTAGTTTTGCCTTTGTTGAACCTACCCATTAAGGTAAGTCTTATGATCTTTGCTTCATAGTGTGCTCCTCCATTTCTCCAGAACCCAGACTGATCTTGCCCGTAGTCTACTCTTATCAGGCTTCAATTTCTCTATAAAGAACTTGCATCTGTATTTTGCAACCACGCTTATTAAAAAGATAAATCAGTGACACTGACTTCTTTGGAATTTGAAATGCTACATTCTTCTTGAAGTCTAAGAGTATTTCATTAGTCTCATTATCCCGCATAACTGGTGATACAAATTTGCCATGATTGACTTTTACTCCACGTGTCTTCTTTCGATTCCGTTATTCCGGTGCGCTCTTGAATTTTTCTCGCGTATCATCTTCATTAAGTTGCTTTTCTCTTTCTATTTTATTGTCTTCATGTTTCCTTACTTTGCATATCCATTCTATATACGCCACCCTCTTTGCAGCCTTCATTTCTTCCCTGGCTTACCACCCTAGCTCTTGGTATTCTTGCACTGGCTTCCCTTTCTTGTAAAGACTTTTTTTTTTTTATTTTACCTCCAGTCGGCCACTGCCTTTGCCGTACTGATGCATGTTACTAGAGATTTACATTTATCCTCTAACCATTCCTGCTTTATCATTTCACACTTCATTTTAATCTCATTTTTCGACGTGTATTCTCTGTTTGCTTCACTTGTTGTGTTATCAGCTTTAGAGAGTAAGATAAATTTTCTCGTGGTTTATCCAACTGTTTCTATTGGGTCTTCGGTTTCTGTCTAGCTGTTCCTCTGCTACCTTCAATATCCTGTCCCTCGAAGCTGCCTTTTCGCCTTCTATTATTTCCATTCCCCTATTTCACACAGACGTGTCTAACGCTACCTTTGTATGTCTCAACATTATCTTGATCTGTCAACTCGTCATGGTTCGTTCTTCTTAATTTTCTAACTTTTCTGCTTACAGTCCACCACAGCTGCCTTTAAATGCTTTTAGTTTAAAATAAGGTTTCGAAATTCCCGTCTTACCATTCTACAGGGTGTTACAAAAAGGTACGGTCAAACTTTCAGGAAACATTCGTCACACGCAAATAAAGAAAAGAAGTTATGTGGACATGTGTCCGGAAACGCTTGATTTCCATGTTAGAGCTCATTTTAGTTTCGTTAGTGTGTACTGTACTTCCTCGATTCACCGCCAGTTGGCCCAATTGAAGGAAGGTAATGTTGACTTCGGTGTTTGTGTTGACATGCGACTCATTGCTCTACAGTACTAGTATCAAGCACATCAGTACGTAGCATCAACAGGTTAGTGTTCATCACGAACGTGGTTTTGCAGTCAGTGCAATGTTTACAAATGGGGAGATGACAGATGCCCGTTTGATGTATGGATTAGCACGGGGCAATAGCCGTGGCGCGGTACGTTTGTATCGAGACAGATTTCCAGAACGAAGGTGTCCCGACAGGAAGACGTTCGAAGAAAATGATCGGCGTCTTAGGGAGCACGGAATATTCCAGCCTATGACTCGCAACTGGGGAAGACCTAGAACGACGAGGACACTTGCAATGGACGAGGCAATTCTTCGTGCAGTTAACGATAACCCTAATGTCAGCGTCAGAGAAGTTGCTGCTGTACAAGGTAACGTTGACCACGTCACCGTATGGAGAGTGCTACGGGAGAACCAGTTGTTTCCGTACCATGTACAGCGTGTGCAGGCACTATCAGCAGCTGATTGGCCTCCACGGGTACACTTCTGCGAATGGTTCATTCAACAATGTGTCAATCCTCATTTCAGTGCAAATGTTCTCTTTACGGATGAGGCTTCATTCCAACGTGCTCAAATTCTAAATTTTCACAATCAATATGTGTGCGCTGACGATAATCCGCACGCAGTTGTGCAATCACGTCATCAACACAGATTTTCTGTGAAGGTTTGGGCAGGCATTGTTGGTGATGTCTTGATTAGGCCACATGTTCTTCCACCTACGCTCAATGGAGCACGTTATCATGATTTCATACGGGATACTCTACCTGTGCTGCTAGAACATGTGCCTTTAGAAGTGCGACCCAGTATGTGGTTCATGCACGATGGAGCTCCTGCACATTTCAGTCGAAGTGTTCGTACGCTTCTCAACAACAGATTCGGTGACCGATGGATTGGTAGATGCGGACCAATTACATGGCCTCCACGCCCTCCTGACCTCAACCCTCTTGAATTTCATTTATGGGGGCATTTGAAAGCTCTTGTCTACGCAACCCCGGTACCAAATGTAGAGACTCTTCGTGCTCGTATTGTGGACGGCTGTGATACAATATGCCATTCTCCAGGGCTGCATCAGCGCACCAGGGATTCCATGCGACGGAGAGTGGATGCATGTATCCTCGCTGACGGAGGACATTTTTAGCACATCCTGTAACAAAGTGTATGAAGTCACGCTGGTACGTTGTGTTGCTGTGTGTTTCCATTCCATGATTAATGTGATTTGAAGAGAACTAATAAAATGAGCTCTAACATGGAAAGTAAGCGTTTCCGGACATATGTCCACATAACATATTTTCTTTCTTTGTGTGTGAGGAATGTTTGCTGAAAGTTTGGCCGTACCTTTTTGTAACCCCCTGTATATTTACCTGAAATTGGGATTCCTTTAAAAAAAATCGCAGTTGATATCCGTTTGACCTATGACAGCGCCATCTAGCGGGCCAACCGTAGCACCCACCGCCTGGTTTCCCCCTTCAAGCTAGACGAGTTTCGTTTTTTGTAATTTTTACGTTTGATGCTTATTTCGACAGATATTTGGCCCGGTCACTATCAATAGACCACCGTGTGTACAAGGCAAATAGGAATCTTGGAAGGGTCATAGGAAACAACATTCTAACACAATCATGCGCTGTTTTGTGCCACAGCAGGACAAAGCCAAAGGAAATTATTTTCTATAGCTGTAAGCCTCTGGGAACGAAAATGCGGGAATTTCACTGGTCAGCCTGGTCTGACATAGCAGTTTTGAAAAATTATTTGGAAGTAAGAGAACACTCCACAAGTACTGACACTTGTCATTGGATGACTACTTGTGAGAGGCTAGGATTGCCTCTTGGAGAAGGGACGGATGTTACGAGAGAAGATAAGAGGAGCTAAGGTGACTTCAACTGCTGCTAATGAAACAATCACTTCGAATTCTGCTTGCAAAATTGGGTGTCTGAAGTAGCCATTTTCCTTGAATTTTCATCTGGAACTTGATGTAAAGTTTGCTTTAGGTAGCTTTTCATAATTCACAATCATCGTCCGACATAGTGGCCACCTACAGCTGCAGTGGCGGACAACACAATGATGCTGTTAAAAAATGCTAAGATGTGCAGTCGGCTTTGGGGTGTATAGGTCGCACTGTACTCAAAAAATTTAGAGTGTGAATGAGTAGGAGAAAGACAACCCTCTGGAATGCTTAATTTTTATGAACTGAAATTTTGGCAATCACTGTCGTCAGTTCGCGGAAATGGAGCGCAACCAAGCTTAGTTACTTGTAACTATTTCATGTTCTTATGATAATCTGTCATTAAAAAGGATGTTATTAAACGTGTTCATTACATGTGTTTCTCACCTGGTTACAAAATTAAATTACTGTGTCACTATTCCACGACCATTTTGATGTTTGTAGGACCATAATTTAATATTAATAAAAAAAATTCTTGGGTAGCAAATGACAGATCACACTTGTCATTGGGCATCGACATACAGGTTAATTATCTAAAGGTGTAGGCGGTGGGGTATTATATTTTTGCATTCCCGTACCATGATCACGATAGTGATTTGGAGACTTTTTGCTGTAGTCAGGAATAAAATCTTGCACTTTTGATTGTCAGAAATATTTGTAAAACATTTTACTAACCGTCATACTCATAGATCAAAGCGATAAGTAAAATTTTTGACCGTTAAAATTAGATGTCCAACGGTGCTTTCGCAGTGGTAACACCGGTTTCCGTCATATCATCTAAGTTAAGCGCTGTTGGCCTGAGCTAGCACTTGGATGGGCGACCATCCGGTCTGCCGAGGGCTGTTGGCAAGCGGTATACATTCAGCCTTTGTGAGCCACACTGAGGAGCTACTTGTCTGAGAAGTAGCAGCTCCGGTCTCGTAAACTTACATACGGCCGGGAGAGCGGTGTGCTGACCACATGCCCCTCCGTATCCGCATCCAGTGACGCCTGTGGGCTGAGGATGACACGTCGGGAGACCGGTACTGTTGGGCCTTCGTGGACTGTTCGGGAGGAGTTTAGTTAGCTTTTAAAACTAGATTGGTTTATAATCACATTTCTATAGACATAAATCCGCTTTAGTCATAGGAAGTTGAAGGATATTTGCTATCGTGATCCACCGACAACGCCTGACAACATGCGTCAGCGCATTGTCAATGTACGTGCGAACATTACGGAAGGCGAACTACTCTCTGTTGAGAGGAATGTCGTTACACGTATTGCCAAATGCACTGAGGTTGACGGACATAATTTTGAGCATTTATTGCATTAATGTGGTATTTACAGGTAATCACGTTGTAACAGCATATGTTCTCAGAAATGATAAGTTCAGAAAGGTACATGTATCACATTGGAACAACCGAAATAAAATGTTCAAACGTACCTACGTTCTGCATATTAATTTAAAAACTGCCTGTTGCCAACTGTTCGTCTAAATTGTGAGCCATATATGTTTGTGACTACTACAGCGCCATCTATAACAAAGCGAAAAAAGTGGTCCAACTAAAACATTGATACTTCTTTACGTACTACTCGAACATGTAATAAAAAATGGGGGTTCCTAATTTTAAAAAAACGCCGTTGATATCCGTTTAACCTACGGCAGCGCCATCTAGTGGGCCAACCATAGCGCCATCTGGTTTCCCCCTTCAAGCTAGACAAGTTTATTTCTTTGTAGTTTTTCATTTGACGCTTATTTCGTGAAATATTTGGCCAAGTCAAGATCAATGGACCATCCTGTATATGAAGGGCCACCTACAGTTTTTTTTTGGGACGAGAAAGTTGCAGTCTCACACTCCTTATACACCGAAACGCCAAAGAAACTGGTAAAGGCATGCGTATCAAATGCAGAGATATGTAAACAGGCAGAAGAATACATGCGTAGTCATCCTGCCTAATCACCTGCATCCATTCATGTCCATTGTACGTTCCGACGGACTTGGGAAATTCCAGCGGGACAATGCGACATCACACACGCCCGGAATTGCTGCAGAGTGACTCCAGTAACACTCGTCTTAGTTTAAACACTTCCGCTGACCACCAAACTCCCCAGACATGAACATTATTGAGCATATCTGTGATGCCTTGCAACGTGGTGTTCAAGAAAAACCACGACAACCTCTTACTATTTTATGGACAGCCATGCAGGTTTTGTAGTGTCAGTTCCTCCAGCACTACTTCAGACATTATTCGAGTCCATGCCACGTCGTGTTGCGGCACTTCTGGCTGCTCGCGGGGCCCTACACAATATTAGGCCGGTGTACCAGTTTCTTTGGCTCTTCGGTGTAGAAGCCTCACACCTTACCTGCCGTGTTCTGCCGAGATCATAGAGCGGTAAGTACCTGTAGCTTTCCCAGAGCCTACGTAGTGTTCCCCGGTATATTTCTCTCCTATCGGCAGACTGGTGCCGTCTTCTCTGCATTCTCCCCCTAGGCTCATTTTGCCTACCTGCTGGGTCCTTTGCTGTACTTTACATCGCCTTATCACAGAAAATCGCCCCAGGAACATGGGAGTGGCTGTCATCTCGTACAAAATTCCAGTGACTCCTCTGCAGCCATATAGACGGCTGCGGCGTTACCTGTTGTCCGCATCGTGTCAGCTCGCAACAGGGCCCGCTCGTACCGTACAGTACACACAACAGCCCGCGGCCACTGCTGTCCTGCCTGGCGTCAGCGTCACTTTTAATTGTGCCCTTTGGCCCGCTTTGATCTGCTGTCTGTCTGTGAGACTGCCATCCCAGCCAAACATAATTCTTAAGAAATAAAATGCCTGCAAGTACTTCATGTATTGGCAATCACTACCGGATTAGCTGTAATAAAAATAAAGAAATATGCTATTTTGAGATCAAATTAATTTGATCTACAGATCAATCTATATAATCTGCATATCAAATGTCGATAATGTGAAAGTCGATGAAACCGTCAGTTTCGCTTCCTTTCAGTGTGACTGGGCCATTATTATCTAGCAGCTTGCAAATGCCCATCCGCGTCTTATGGTTTTAGTATTTAGCTAAATTATGCTACTTGAGTTAGTGTGTGTAATGGGCGCATTTTGTTCAAAAATTGCACTGTGGTACTTATTAGTAATTTAGAATAATGCGTTTACTTAAATGTCTTGGGATGAATTGTACGGTATTTGGAGAAAAAAAATCTGTAAACATTACAGCAAATTGAGTTGTAATGTGGACTGTGCTTACAGAGAATCTCTTGTGTTAAGCGTTATGGTTTATTTATTAATCGTTATACATTAGCCATTAGGTCCTAGTCGTTAGAGTTCGGTATTGGCTGTTCAAAAATGGTTCTAACGGCTCTGAGCACCATGGGACTGAACATCTGAGGTCATCAGTCCCCTAGAGCTTAGAACTACTTAAACCTAACTAACCTAAGGACATCACACACATCCATGCCCGAGGCAGGATTCGAACCTGCGACCGTAGCAGTCGCGCGATTCCGGACTGAAGCGCCTAGAACCGCTGGTCCACCGCGGCCGGCGTATTGGCTGTGACGTGTATTGTGCTGAGCATGAGTGCCACCACCTGCCTAGGGTTGCGATCGCTCAAAAATGCTTGTGATCAGCTGCTGCGTGAGTGTATGCACTATGTTGCAAAGTATCGTCTTGCTATCCACCAACAAATATATTGTTTTCCAAACGAAGTTTTATACTTTTTTATCCAAAGAATGCAATACTTTGACAGAAGAGTAATGGGACCCTCTGGAATTCATGTTCCCATCAGGCGTGGCACAGCTGTGGCTGATGAGCAGGAGAGCCATCTGTTCTCTGGTTGCACTAGCAGGTCCCAACAAGCATGGTTGACAGTTCTCAGCCCTGGCTATTACCGAGAAGGTCAGTGCAAGTCCAACCCTTCTCAGGTTGCACCAGCAGGTCGCAGAAGGCATGGTATAGCTGTACGGACTCGTCGATTCACTGATTTCACTGCTTTCGTATGTGTTATGGTGGTGTGTGATGTGATTCCAGTTCATGACAGTTGAAGAGCAATGTTCATCAGAGACATGGTCGTAGGAACGAGTGACGGCTCTTGATCACACCATGTGCGATTTTCACAGCAATACAGCACACTCGTCTGTGTGACAACACTCTTTTCGTAGTGAAAGATCTCAGTCACACCAGAATAATCAATTTATACAGAAATAAAAAGAAAACACAAAGTAGTATATTTTCCCACGCATATGTCCTGTAAATAGTAGGACATCCGACAGTGTGATTATTGTAAAACTGTATAGCCACAGGAGCATGTCGACATGAAACCATCGGTAGTTCAGGTGGCTTTCTCAAACCCTCTGCAAAGCATGCAACATCACTGATGGATAAGTGGCTCCCTACTACAAAGGTGAGAAATATTGTTATGTCTTTCAGGTAGCAGTTTTTGTGGAACTGTTAGACAAAAGTAATTTCCCCCCACAAGCAGCTGTGCATGGATATTTGAAACCTAACACTAAAGAAACGTGTCATGTCACCAGGATTAAATTTTTATATTTAAAATCTACAACCAAAGAGAAGTGTCATATCACCAGAACTAAATTTTATAAGTGACAGAAATAACTTACTATCGCCCACAAAATTGACGCTAATCCTCATTGAATGATAATTCTGTAGCAAACAAAATCTCTGTTCTCCATATTTCAGGTGGGTGAGGGAAGTGGCCCTCACTTTTGGTCCCCCCCCCCCCCCCCGCCCCCCCGCCCACCATCTGCCTAGGATCGTAGATATCTCTGAATGCTGATTGTGGGGCAAAGTGGTTAAACACAGGTCTCTCATTTTGGACGACAGCGGATGAAATTACCGTGTAGCCATTCACAGTCAGATTTTCAGTGATTTGCGTAATTCACTTGAGGCGAATGACGAAATATCTCTTTAGTCAATGCTCGCCAATTTCGCCCCCCTCCCCACCCAAGCGCAGCCTGTTCTCCATCTCTAATGACCACGAAATTGTGACACGTTGTAAAGCTTATAGCTACTTAACTATTTCCTTTTAGGGGATGATTATTTGACTACAGATATCGACCCTCTAAATAAGAAAATAATGAAATTGTCATGGATGTAATAATCAGATTTAAAATTACGTTAGGTTGACGGGACTTTCAGGCAATGTAAAAAATGTTCCGACTACAGGAGGATAAAGTTAACAAGTAGGCTTATTTTTTAACATCACACAAACTTTCATAGGCTGGTGATAAACTTTATTCAAATTAAGAACATAATGAAAGTCCCCACTGAGTTAAATGTGACACTCAGTGCTAATATCTCAAAGACCAAATCGACTTCACTCGCAAAAATACAAGTTCTGCTAAGCAATTAGCATAAATAAAACGGATTTCAGGCCTCTGTAGAATATCTCTAAATCCGAAATGAAATGACGTGAAATACGAGGGTTGTTCGGAAAGTAAGGAACGATCGGTCGCGAAATGGAAACCACAGTGAAAATCAAAACTGTTTTCTTTGCACATTTAGCTATTCCTTCCAGGTACATCTCTACATAGTCGCCGCTCTGACTTCGACATTTGTCGGAGATTTATACCAAATCCCAGCACCATCGTCAGAGAAGGCAGCCACCTGTGCTTTCCGATAATTGTCTTCGCTGGTCTATAGTGCATAGCCTGCGCCCAAGTGTTGTCTTCATATCCAGCGTTATACCTTAACAGTGATGATACCCAGGACGAGCCAATTAGCGCTGTGTTGTGGGTGATCGAACACTTCGAATACTTCCCGTCGAAAAGGTTGCAGAAGCATCTTCACTGCCCCTGCAGGGTGCAGCTGAGAATTGCCATGAAGAAGGAAGTGTGTGGCAGTTGTGTTAGGTGGGCTGCATTCATTAAGGCGAAGCCTCTCAGCGGGCCCTCCTATTTGGACGGAGATATTGTTGTTCTAGGCACCTTTACTCGCTCACAGTGCCTTCATAACTGAAACGAGCGTCTTGATGCGATCTACGGGCATTCTAGAGACACTGCCCAAAACGTCTGTGAAAATCCTTGCCGATTTTCACAGTGGTTTCCATTTCGCGACCGATCGTACCTCACTTTCCGAATAGCCCTCGTATTTCAAGGTGTCGCGATCGAGAATGCGAAAATTTTTATCAGTGAAAACCGTGCATCCACTCATACTAGCACATACCTTGCCTGTACCAAATCGACTCAAGCAATACGGAAGTCAAAGGTGGCCACTGTGCTAAAAGCCCTCGGCACCCCCCCCCCCCCTTGACGAGAAATCCATGCCTCTATTGCACTTTATTACTTCATGCTGTCATCAGCCTCCTTTACAGCAGGTTATATTCAACTGCGATTAATCTGATTGTGCCATTAAATGCGCCCTAAAAATCTGATCAAAACTGACATCTTGAACTTAATTCTACCTGTAGTACTTTTCCCACTAATTAATTTTAAGGAATCGTAAATTTCAGCAACAGTACTAGAAATAGCTCACTATTTCTATGCCTTCACTAATTACAGTGCAGTTATATGTGACGGCTTTATGTTACAGGAATTTGTTTGCCCTTTCGAATGCCGTGACCAAAATTAATGTAGCTCTGATCAGTTTAGAATTATGGTCAATAGTATTAAATTTATAAAGAATTAATAAAATATGACAGTTAAAAGTGTAAATATTACCAATTAAATAATTCAGGATATGTATAATCACGTCTACTGATAAATACTGCCTCGCCACATGTGTAGCTGTCTTGGATAAAATGATGAACTTATTTTAATCAAAAGTTCAGCTCAAAAGTCTCTCAGAGGTTAATTAACTACGTTATGAGACATGTGAAGAGCTTAGTCGATGCACATTTATAAGTGTTACAAATTGATAATTTGCTCTCCTTTGTGTAATAAAAATGATAATAGCTATTGATTATGAACTGGAATTCAGTTAAAAAATATGCTCGGCTTTACATCTTCCGACACACATTATCTCCAAAGCACACCCGAATAGGAAAAAAATCGTCTTTACTTACCCTTAAACTGACGAATTGCGTTATTCTGTATCTATAATGGTTTGCGCTGCTCGTGTGCGAACGTGGACAATGTGAATACATCCTTTGTGATCGCTACAGGGCGGATGTCAGGTAATGCAAATACGACAGGAGCAGGTGCATTACCACCCACGCCCCTCTGCCCACCCACACCTAAAACCATCAGCCATATGCACGCTCGCCTCAGCGCCACAGTGCACGTAAAATAAACACCGCTTCTGACCGAAGTCAAAAACAGCAATATTCAGAAATGCTACATTGTGTCACACTGTTGACAGGACGTTATACCTTTATTTTCCATCCTTCCTTCTTTCCTTGTCTCTGACTGACAAAGCTCATTTTTCTCCTTTGGTCCTTAAGTAATCCATGGCTTTTAGTGGACTTCAGTTCAATCTCAGTTACTTCGTTCGGAAAACAATTGTCCTAAAAGTGAGGACTTAACTAATAAATAAATAAAATATTTTTATCAAGATTCTACCACTGTGTGTTCACACGAAGCTTCGTACAACCTTCACAGAAGTTATTAGTAAAGCTTACTGCCTTACTGTTCTCAATTGGAATTGTGTAAGTAAGCAGGTCTCCAGACTAAACTTTTCAACTTCACAGTCAATGCACTGCATAGGAGCAATCGAGAAAACCGTGCGGACCAATTTTCAAACATTGTAGGTTGTGCAGTGAATAATGCACTCGGAGAAGGTCGTTTCTTTCACCACCTAACCAACAATACGTGTGTTTTCCAACATCTATTATGAAGATTACTAGTGTCGATTGGATGGATGTCTTTTCCGATCGTTGTGTAAACGTGCTTCAGCGACATATTAAATTAACTTTAACCTGAAATGAGCCTTTCGTTTTCAAGTGTTAGTTTACTGAAGCATTTATCCTGTTTGGATGGCAAACAAAAGCCGTCGAATATGAAAGACTCAGACATGTATTTCGATACACGGTTTTAAATTTTCAATAGTGTTAAAGTCAATACACGCTACGATAAATAATGAAATTTTGTTCTCTAGATTAATGGTAATTGACGTATCGCCATATTAAATAATTTCCTATTCCTTAACGAGTAGTAATCGGTAACTACCTAATCCACAGAAACTGTACTTCTATTAACACGCGCTACGGTCGCAGGTTCGAATCCTGCCTCGGGCATGGATGTTTGTGATGTCCTTAGGTTAGTTAGGTTTAACTAGTTCTAAGTTCTAGGGGACTAATGACCTCAGAAGTTGAGTCCCATAGTGCTCAGAGCCATTTGAACCATTTTTTTCTATTAACACGACATGGTGATTCAATGGATTGGAAGTAACGGCCAACCAGTTGCAAAAAACTGGTTTTTATTAAACCTTGACCATGGTTTCAACAGTTTTACAACTTTATACTTTGGAAGGTAATGTACTTAGAATCACATTATCTACAGGGTGAGTCACTAACTATTGCCACTAAGAGTAACTCCGAAAGTATGATAAGAGCTGAAAAGTTTGTGGGACAAAAGTTGCATGGGACAACGGAGGCCAAATATGACGTTGGTTTTTTGTTGCTAGGTGGGGTCGCTTCAGAGATATAAAGGTCAACTTTTTTTTTAATGGGATGCTATAGTTTGTTACTTATTTTCTGATAGTGGCTACCGAGACGAATCCAATGATGTGTAACACTATGGTCTTTGAAGGTCACATTGGTGGCATGAACGTCCATTTACAGAAGGTGTTCGAAGCGATGACCATTGGTATCAATGCACTGCTGCAATCTTCTTATCATGGACTAAGCGGCATTCTTTATCACATCGGCACTTATCGAAGTACATGCTCTGACAATTCTCTCTCGCATATCTTCAAGTGTTGGTGGAATGTCTTTACAACAATGTCTTTACGAATAGCCACAAGAAAAGATCCAGAGACGTCAAGTCTGGCGAACGAGCCGTCCACTACACATGTCTTCCGCGTCCAATCTAACAATTTGGGAATTATATCTGCAACTCATTTCTAGTCATCAGCGAAAATTGTGCCGGACACTCATGGTGTTGATACCTAAAGGTATTTCTTCCAATGGCAGACCTAATATTTTTTGCAGGAATGAGGAGTACTTCGTACCATTGCGATTTCCTTCAACGAAATAGGGGCCTATATTTGTGTCGTCCAGAATCCAACACCATACACGGTTTTTGGTCTGCAACTTGCTGCAACTAACATGGATTTTCAGTTGCCCAACAATACATGTTACGCAAATTAATATTTCCATGTTTCGTGAATGTAGCCTCGTCAGTAAATAAAATCAAATTAATAAATGTGTCGTTCCCCTGAATCAGAAGTTGAGGCGACGCATACAATCCGTAGCACTTAGTTCTTGGTGGAGACTGATATAGTAAGGATGATATTTTGCCGATGCAGAATACGAACAACACTACTGTGGCTCATGCCAGGTTCCCTTGCGATTTGACGCTAACTAACGCGAGGACCTCGAACCGCATTGGCAAGAGTGCCAATTTCCGTTTCCTCGTTAGTGTGGTGTTACCACCAGACACCACACTTGCTAGGTGGTAGCCTTTAAATCGGCCGCGGTCCGTTAGTATACGTCGGACCCGCGTGTCGCCACTATCAGTGATTGCAGACCGAGCACCGCCACACAGCAGGTCTAGAGAGACTCCCTAGCAGTCGCCCCAGTTGTACAGCCGACTTTGCTAGCGATGATTCACTTACTAAATACGCTCTCATTTACAGAGACGACAGTTTATCATAGCCTTCAGCTACGTCATTTGCTACGACCTAGCAAGGCGCCATATTCGGTTACTACGTCTTCTTAATAGATAATATTGTGAATAATTACCGTCAACAGCGACGTTCATCATTAATTGATTAAAGTTAAGTATCAAACTAATTTCGTCCGCTTTCTGAATTCTAAATCCTTGTCATGTTCCAGACCTCACGTCAGTATAGTTCTTCCCTCCTCACGCCAGCCTGCGTGAGCTAAAACGCGTGCATTTCGGCGTCCTCTAGTAACACGGTGTTGGCTCTTCTGCCAACACAACAGTTAGTAACTTTCCTTTGCCGCGTATGTTTCCAATGCGTTAAAGATCCAGTTGTTCTCCATTTGTCACACACATATTCAAATGTATGTCGTGTAGAGTGAGTACGTTGAGGATATCTTTCAGCGTATTAGTCCCTACCTCTCACTGAATTTCGTTGGCATTCTCCGTAAATGAGAATCATATCGACTTTTTCTTCGAAGGAATACATCATTCACATTAGCTTGATTAGACAATACTAGTCTTACCATTCCTAGTAGTATTGAGAAACGGTCGAATGGCGTTTACATGGCAATGGAATGTTAGATGGATACGCCGTATCCGGCGAACATTAACTGTTTGTACGACATACCAGAGAGAATTACCGAGCATGTGCTTCGATAATAGCCGGCCGGAGTGGCCGTGCGGTTCTAGGCGCTACAGTCTGGAACCGAGCGACCGCTACGGTCGCAGGTTCGAATCCTGCCTCGGGCATGGATGTGTGTGATATCCTTAGGGTAGTTAGGTTTAATTAGTTCTAAGTTCTAGGCGACTGATGACCTCAGAAGTTAAGTCGCATAGTGCTCAGAGCCATTTGAACCAACAGATGTGATAAGGAGTACCAGCTAATCCATGATATGAAGATAGCAGCGCTGCATTGATACTAATGCTCATCACTTCGAACACCTTCTGTAAATGGACGTTCATGCCACCTTTGTGACCTTCGTTGACCTTCAAAGACGTTGCTGTTACACTTCATTGGATTCGTCTAGATAGCCGCTATCAGAAAATAAGTACCATACTATAGCATCCAATTTAAAAAAAAAAAGAACAGAGTTGATTTTCATATCTCTGAAGCGACCCCACCTAGTAACAAGAAAAAAAGTTCAAATGTGTGTAAATCTTATGGGACGTAACTGCTAAGG
Source organism: Schistocerca nitens (assembly GCF_023898315.1). Lineage (NCBI taxonomy): Eukaryota > Metazoa > Arthropoda > Insecta > Orthoptera > Acrididae > Schistocerca > Schistocerca nitens. The sequence goes on along the minus strand of NC_064616.1, from coordinate 969,694,443 downwards.
TCATAAGTCGCTAAGCTTACACACTACTTAACCTAAATTATCCTAAGGACAAACACACACACACCCATGCCCGAGGGAGGACTGGAACCTCCGCCAGGACCAGCCGCACTGTCCAGGACTGCAGCGCCCTAGACCGCTCGGCTAATCCCGCGCGGCTAGCAACAAAAAACAAACGACATATTATGGACCGCGTTGTCCCATGCAACATTTGCTCCACAAACTTTTCAGCTACTATCATAATTTCGAAGTTATTCTAGGAGGCAATAGCAAGTGACTCACCCTGTGTATCAAATGTGGTGGTCGTTGACTCTGTCTAGTATATGTGTGTGCCATGCACTAAATTACCGGACAGAGTCAACGATTCCCACATCGGATATAGATAACGTGCAATATCTTCTGAAGAATACAGTTTTAAAACTGTAGAAACCATGCACAAGGTTTGATAAATCTGAATTTCGCGCCTGGTTGGCTGTTATTTCCAATCCGTTGAATGTCTTGCATGCACAGTTGCTGAATCGCAGCCATGTTCAAAAATTTAAAATTTTGTGATTATAGTTCAGCAAGTCGAGCAGCAGGAGGCTGTCGCCCACCAGTCGTAGTTGTCACTACAGCGTCTAGTGCTCCCTGTGTAACCTAGTGAAATGTCGCTGGATAAACACCGCAAACAGTGGCCCTGCCCCCGTCCCCCACTCATCCACCGCATCACTCAATGTAGTCGTGGTAGCTACGCCCAACAAAGTGGTGGCACTCCTCTCCACGGTAGTCGAATTGAACAGAGATGGTGGTACAAACTTTCAGCACAAGTACACTACTGGACATTAAAAGTGCTACACCAAGAAGAAATGCAAATGATTAAACGGGTATTCATTGGACAAATATATTATACTAGAACTGATATGTGATTACATTTTCACGCACTTTGGGTCTATAGAACCTGAGAAATCAGTACCCAGAACAACCACCTCTGGCCGTAATAACGGCCTTGATACGCCTGGGCATTGAGTCAAACAGAGCTTGGACGGCGTGTACAGGTACAGCTACCCATGCAGCTTCAACATGATACCACAGTTCATCAACAGTAGTGACTGGCGTATTGTGACGAGCCAGTTGCTTGGCCACCATTGACCAGACGTTTTCATTTGGTGAGAGCTCTGGAGAATATGGTGGCCAGGGCAGCAATAGAACATTTTCTGTATCCAGAAAGGCTCGTACAGGACCTGCAACATGCGGTCGTGCATTATCCTGTTAAAATGTAGGGTTTCGCAGGGATCGAATGAAGCGTAGAGCCACGGGTCGTAACACATATGAAATGTAACGTCCATTGTTCAAAGTGCCGTCAATGCGAACAAGAGGTGATTGAGACGTGTAACCAATGGCACCCCATACCTTCACGCCGGGTGATGCGCCAGTATGGCGATGACGAATACACGCTTCCAATGTGCGTTCACTGCGATGTCGCCAAACACGGATGCGACCATCACGATGCTGTAAACAGAACCTGGATTCATCCGAAAAAAATGACGTTTTGCCATTCGTGCACCCAGGTTCGTCGTTTAGTACACCATCGCAACCACTCCTGTCTGTGATGCAGCGTCAAGGGTAACCGCAAGCACGGTCTCCGAGCTGATAGTCCATGCTGCTGCAAACGTCATCGAACTGTTCGTGTAGATGGTTGTTGTCTTGCAAACGTTCCCATCTGTTGACTCAGGGATCCAGACGTGGCTGCACGATCCGTTACAGCCATGCGGATAAGATGCCTGTCATCTCGACTGCTTGTGATACGAGGCCGTTGGGATCCACCACGGCGTTCCGTATTACCCTCCTGAACCCACCGATTCCATATTCTACTAACAGTGACTGAATCTCTACCAACGCGAGCAGCAATGTCGCGATACGATAAACCGCAATCGCGATAGGCTACAATACGACTTTTATCAACGTCGGAAACGTGATTGTACGCATTTCTCCTCCTTACACGAGACATCACAACAACGTTTCATCAGCCAACGCCGGTCAACTGCTGTTTGTGTATGTGAAATCGGTTGGGAACTTTCCTCATGTCAGCACGTTGTAGGTGTCGCCACCGGCGCCAACCTTATGTGAATGGTCTGAAAAGCTAATCATTTGCATATCACAGCATCTTCGCGTCTGTAGGACGTCATCTTCGTGGTGTAGCAATTTTAATGGCCAGTAGTGTATTTGGTCGACAACGGAAGGCGAGATGATGGCTCGAAATTTTTGGACACAAGACTTTGCCCTAATGTCTTAGAATGAATTCCGTAGCCTGCTGCAGTGTCTCATAAAGCAAGCACATGTGACACTGTCGTCTGATGAGATGGTGCTTATCTAGAGGAGTTTGATATGTGCTGGCACACGGTATCACTACTTTCTTTCGTCACCGTACAACAAAAACATGACATCACGTTACATTACAGAATAATATAAACACCATGCATTATACGAGGGCTGTCCAGAAAGTAAGTTACGATTGATCGCGAAATGAAAATCACAGTGAAAATCAGAAATGTTTCATTTGTAACAGTTAGCTACACCTTTCAGCTACTTCTCTTCGTAGTCGCCGTTCTGACTCAGACATTCGTCGTAGCGTTGTACCAACTTTCCAATACCCTCATCATAGAAGGCAGCCGCCAGTGCTTTCCGCCAATTCTCTACGCTGGCCTAAAGCTCGTTGTCTGTGGCAAAATGTTGTCTTCATAGCCAGCGGTTCGTTTGAGCAGAGATGAAACTCAGTGGGAGACAATTACGGGCTGTATTGTGGGTAACCAAACATTTCCAATTGAAACGATGCAGGAACATCTTCATTGCCCCTGCAGAATGAGGCTGAGAATTGTCTTGAAGAAGAAACCGCACGACAGTTATGTAATGTTGGTTGCATAGCTTCAGGGGAAAATTCTCACCAGGCCCTCGTACTTGGCGGGAGACACTACACTTCTGGAAAAGGAAATAAGAACACCGTGAATTCATTGTCCCAGGAAGGGGAAACTTTATTGACACATTCCTGGGGTCAGATACATCACATGATCACACTGACAGAACCACAGGCACATAGACACAGGCAACAGAGCATGCACAATGTCGGCACTAGTACAGTGTATATCCACCTTTCGCAGCAATGCAGGCTGCTATTCTCCCATGGAGACGATCGTAGAGATGCTGGATGTAGTCCTGTGGAACGGCTTGCCATGCCATTTCCACCTGGCGCCTCAGTTGGACCAGCGTTCGTGCTGGACGTGCAGACCGCGTGAGACGACGCTTCATCCAGTCCCAAACATGCTCAATGGGGAACAGATCCGGAGATCTTGCTGGCCAGGGTAGTTGACTTACACCTTCTAGAGCACGTTGGGTGGCACGGGATACATGCGGACGTGCATTGTCCTGTTGGAACAGCAAGTTCCCTTGCCGGTCTAGGAATGGTAGAACGATGGGTTCGATGACGGTTTGGTTGTACCGTGCACTATTCAGTGTCCCCTCGACGATCACCAGTGGTGTACGGCCAGTGTAGGAGATCGCTCCCCACAGCATGATGCCGGGTGTTGGCCCTGTGTGCCTCGGTCGTATGCAGTCCTGATTGTGGCGCTCACCTGCACGGCGCCAAACACGCATACGACCATCATTGGCACCAAGGCAGAAGCGACTCTCATCGCTGAAGACGACACGTCTCCATTCGTCCCTCCATTCACTCCTGTCGCGACACCACTGGAGGCGGGCTGCACGATGTTGGGGCGTGAGCGGAAGACGGCCTAACGGTGTGCGGGACCGTAGCCCAGCTTCATGGAGACGGTTGCGAATTGTCCTCGCCGATACCCCAGGAGCAACAGTGTCCCTAATTTGCTGGGAAGTGGCGGTGCGGTCCCCTACGGCACTGCGTAGGATCCTACGGTCTTGGCGTGCATCCGTGCGTCGCTGCGGTCCGGTCCCAGGTCGACGGGCACGTGCACCTTCCGCCGACCACTGGCGACAACATCGATGTACTGTGGAGACCTCACGCCCCACGTGTTGAGCAATTCGGCGGTACGTCCACCCGGCCTCCCGCATGCCCACTATACGCCCTCGCTCAAAGTCCGTCAACTGCACATACGGTTCACGTCCACGCTGTCGCGGCATGCTACCAGTGTTAAAGACTGCGATGGAGCTCCGTATGCCACGGCAAACTGGCTGACACTGACGGCGGCGGTGCACAAATGCTGCGCAGCTAGCGCCATTCGACGGCCAACACCGCGGTTCCTGGTGTGTCCGCTGTGCCGTGCGTGTGATCATTGCTTGTACAGCCCTCTCGCAGTGTCCGGAGCAAGTATGGTGGGTCTGACACACCGGTGTCAATGTGTTCTTTTTTCCATTTCCAGGAGTGTATTTTCTATAACATCTTTACGCACTCACTAAGAGCTCAGGAATGAAAAGAGCGACATAATTCTTCCTAGAGTCATACTAGAGACACTGCCCAACACATCTTTGCAAAGCTTTATCGGATATTCATAGTCGTTTCCATTTCGAGACCGATCGTAACTTACTTTCTGGACAGCCCTCGTAGTACAGCTTGTTACAATTGGGCTCCACTGCGTACCTGTAAATACTGCGATGTGGTTGCAGTGCGAAGTTAATGTACCAGGTTTTAGAGGTTATCTTTCAGTGCATTATCACTGGCCGGATTACTGCGAAAGAATATCTCGACATCCTCTACTATGAAGTGCTTACTATGACTACCATATTGCTACCAACCACTGATACATTCTTAAATGATAATGCCCTCATACACCAGCCGAAAAGCTACCTAGCATAACCGCCAGATCTCTACATAACTGAACCGTTACGGGGAGTTTTAGAGGAGAGAGTGAGAAGCAGTTTTCCAGCTCGAACATCGATGAGGCGGTTGATGGATGTTTCGGTGCAAAAGTTAGTGAACGTTCCTTTGGAAAATACTCCAATATCTCTGAACCTATTTCTGCAAAGAACTACATCTGTTCTCAAAGCCAATGGTGGTCGAACTCCTCTTTAATAAATCAATCTTGTGTATATGTCAGGTGTTGGCGTTATTTTTTTCATTCCCTGTTCATATAACTCTCACACACTGCAAGGAAGAAAACATTTTCCGATTTGGTGACTGATTTGTTCCTCAGGGTCATTCACCCAATAATGCGATACGACTTTTTCTTATAGTTCTCCTCCACTGCATGCTGTCATTCGTATAGTTAGTTATTTTATTCGAATTATTGCTCCGGCGTGACATTGTCTTGTACTATTTCAGGAGTGTTACACTTTCTCTGATAAAACTTAATGTAAATGAAGATATCACTTGGATGGAAAGTTATGGAAATAGGGAGTTAGAAAGAGAGCAGGAGCGCAAAAGGAGGACGAGATAGACAAATATATAGGTTGATGACAAAAAATATAAACAAAGTAGCAATTACACACAATTTGTGAAGCAGCTTATATGCAAAATCATGAGGTTTAATAATAAATTAATTCAAAATGAGGAAGCTTTATCTTTTGTCGTTTATCTTTTGCCAGGATATGTGACTAATCCTCTTCGACAAGAAAAGTGGAGTTCATTTTCGGTACTCTTGTAGCGGATTCATGAGACGAACCAATACAATGAAACTGTCTGTCGTTCCCAGAACACGGAACGGGAATGACTCTCATTTTCCATCACCTCTTTTTGTGGTTATCCGATTAGCGCCCTCATTCAGCTGATTCAATGAAATGCTCTTCGCGCTGCCAGCCACCTGATCGCCAATTTGCAGTGTACTCGTCAGATTAGCTCACGGTGTCAGATTGAATTAACAGATCGAACAAGGTCATGCGCAGGCGATACAGTGAAATGGTTTTCAAGGGATTTCCAGCGCTATTCGGCCCATGTCCAATTTTATTTACTTTACAGGACATATCCTCAAAACAATGGAAGTACTCGATGGCAATATTGACTGCCCAAATCCCGGCGATTTTACTCCATGTCATTGTCTTGCCGACTGGCCATTTTATACTGTCGCCTCTTGTTTCGTTGTCCATGGAGAATGAGACATCGGAATGAGAGAACGTTTTTCTGCTAATATTGCCTGTGCTACAAGGCGCGAGGCTTTCCAGGCTTGGGATCTTACATAAAGACGACTCATAATGGGTGGCGTGTGCAAGCGCGCGCGCGCATCTGTTTCTGTGTGTGTATGTGCGGCCACAGGGTCAAAGGGGGGAGGGTATAATGGGTCAGCTTCTAGCGGGGATAGCAACAACAATGCATTAATTAGGCTGTTAATCTGCCGTCGGACTAATGCGTGACTGCCTATGGTTTCACTAGACTGTAGGGAGAGCGGAAAACTGCGTTCTGTTCACATGATATTAAAGATTAGACGCATAAGTCCCTCCAGCTTCATGATAGGATATAATATTTTCTGTACTCACTCGTACCAATATTAGATTCATTCTTACACAATAATCCATAAAAATACCTCAACGTACAGTCATCCATTTGACGGCAGATACAGAATTTCGAACCAAGGGCTGCCTTAGTTACTTAGTAATTAACATAGCTTAATTTTCCTTATTTTCCGTAACTATTCAAGCCATAGACAGAGTTGTTAATTTCTAAATATAATGCTTGCTTTATAGATTTCATTTTATCCCTCACAAGTATAGGGTTTGTGTAATTAATGTAACTGCTTTATTTATTTCTAACAAATTGAGTACAGTTTCCTGGGTCAAGAATTATTCTACAGGTAAATTAGTACTGTATGTCTCTTTGTCACATCTTTCCAGATTCGTACCTTACGTTAATACGTTAAAGAAATCATATTACCTTATAAAACTTGGATTCAACTATGGATATATATGTAGGAGAATTATACGTTTTCCAAATAGTAGTGTGTGTTACTAACTCTATGTAAGACTGCTTAATATTTGTCACTTTATTTTATGAAGCAGATCTAGAAAGTAGAACCTACCAACATTTTTACTAGATTTAAGGATATTTGCAAATTTTTAGAGTTCGCATTCAGTTCTGCCATGACACATTAATATACACTGCCTGACAAAAATAGTGAAGCGCCAGATGGGAGAGGAAACGAAATGAAACTTCATGGGTTGAATGGATATGTGACGTTATTTCATTGATTACAAAATCGAGTCGAATCTACGACGAAATTGGCAGTACGAGTCCATTTATTGGTATGAAGTTGCACCGATTCTGACCTGGATGCGTCCACTGGTTAAGGCAGTGTGTCAGTGAGCCGTCGTATGCTCTCCTGAGACAAACCAGACCATTACAATTGTAACTGGTCCATAGTACTGTGACACAATCGTATTGTAATTCCGATGGCGATATTGATCTCGTTGCCTAGGAGATGAGACCTAAAATGAGACTTATGTTGCATTAGTTACTGGAAGTAATGAAATTGTTCCTGATGTATTAATCTACATCATGATCCGCAAGTCACTTAATGGCGTGTGGTGGAGGGTACTTTTTTTACCACTAACTGAGCCCTCCAACGTTGTTTCACTCGTGAATAGCAGGTGGGAAGAATGATTGTCGGTAATCCTCAGTATAGGCTCTGATTTCTCGAATTCCTCCTAATGGCCATTGTTCTAGGCGTGTGTAGGGGGAAGTAATATGTTGTCTGACTCTTCTTGGAAAGTGCTCTCTCGAAATTTCAGTAGTAAATCTCTACGTGATGCGCAAAGCCTCTCTTGTAACATCTGCCAATGGAGTTTGTTGAGCATCTCCGTAACGTTCTCACGCCGGCTTAAACGATTACGTGACGAAAGGCGCCGCTCTTCGTTGCATCTTCACTATCTCTATCATCAGTCCTACCTGGTAGGGATCCCAGACAGCTGAACAATACTCAAGAATTGATCGAACGAGTGCCTTATAAGCCACTTCCTTCGTGTGTGAGTTACATTTCCTTAAGATTCTTCCTATGAATCTGAGTTTGTCGTCGGCTTTCCCCACTATTTGTTTTATGTGCTCATTCCACTTAAGGTCGCTGTAGATAGTTACTTCCATATATTTTACGGTAGATACTGTTTCCAGCGGTTTCGTCATCGATGGTGTAACTGTACAGCAGTGGATTTCTTTTCTTATGTATGGGCAATATGTTACGCTTATTTACATTCAGGATCAACTGCCAGAGCCTGCTCCATTAAGCAATTCTCTGGGTGTCATTCTGAAAATCGTTACTATCTTCTGACGTTGCTACTTTGTTATAGCTACTTTGTTATAGAGCAGCCTCAAAGAGCATCCGATGCTTTCTAGTAGAACTTTTATATATATTGAAAACAGTAACGATCCTATCACACTTCCTCAAAGTACTCCGAAAATTACCCTTACATCTATAGATTTTGTTCCGTTATGAGCGACGTGATGAGTTCTATCTGCATGGAAGTCTTGAATCCAGTCGCAAATCTGCTCCGATATTCGATAAGCTTTCATTTTTTTCTCTTAACGGCAGTACGAGGCGGTGTGAAATGCCTTCCTGCAGTCAAGGAACAGGGCAACCTGAGCGCTGTTGTCTACTGTGCTGTGGATTTCAAGGAGGAACAGAACGTCCGCAGCTCGTGGTCGTGCGGTAGCGTTCTCGCTTCCTGCGCCCGGGTTCCCGGGTTCGATTCCCGGTGGGGTCAGGGATTTTCTCTGCCTTGTGATGACTGGGTGTTCTGTGATGTGCTTAGGTTAGTTAGGTTTAAGTAGTTCTAAGTTCTAGGGGACTGATGACCATAGATGATAAGTCCCATAGTGCTCAGAGCCATTTGAACAATTTTTGAACAGAACGAGTTGAGTTTCATAGGACCTCTGTTTGCGGAATCCATGTTGATTTTTATAGAGGAGATTTTCATTCTCCAAAAAGATCACAATTCTTGAGCGTAGAACGTGTTCCATAGTTCTACAACAGATTGACGTCACGTATGTATGTCTACAATTGTGTACATCTGTCCTGCGGCCCTTCTTGTAAACGGGAAAACGGGAATGACCCGCATTTTCTACCATTCGCTAGGTACCCTTCGTTGCCGTGCGGAGCTGCAGCGCGGTTAGAAGCGCAAAAAAAAAAAAAAAAGTAACTCCTTGGTTCAAATGGCTCTGAGCACTATGAGACTTAACTACTGTGGTCATCAGTCGCTTAGAACTTAGAACTACTTAAACCTAACTAACCTAAGGACATCACACACATCCATACCCGAGGCAGGATTCGAACCTGCGACCATAGGGGGCGCGGTTCCAGACTGAAGCGCCTAGAACCGCTCCGCCACTAGAAGCGCAATTTTACGGATTGCGCGGCCCCTCGCGCTGGCTGTTCGAGTCCTCCCTCGAACATGGGTGTGTGTGTTGTTCTTAGCGTAAGTTAGTTTAAGTAGTTAGTTAAGTCTGCGGACCGATGACATCAGCGGTTTGGTCCCTTAGGAATTCATGCACATTTACGATAAATTATCGCTGGAAGGGGAGCAAATTCTTTCTCATAATCTTTTTAGTATCTTATAGGTATCTCATCTAGTCCTGATGCCTTCCCACTACTAAGCGACTGTAGTTGTTTTCTATTCCGTGATCGTTTATCTCAATATCTGTCATTTCGACGTTCGTACGACGATTGAAAGGAGATTTAGATGACGCTAGGTTGATTGTAGGTGCTGCCAGCTAAGTTCCCCTACTAAAAATTGTTAGCATCCAATATAATGTTGATTGTTCTTTATCACACATTCTGAATAACAACTGGTGATTAAACTCCACCAGGCGAACTGAAAATAGTTAGAACCAAGAGGATCCACTCTAGGTTCTGCCCCAAAAAGCTACCACAGCGTTAGCATTCCTGGAATTCTGGCATCATTGCGTCCGAACAATTGCACCAAGGCCGTGACGTCATGTCACAGTCCTGTGAAGGCCATCCTCACTCACACCCCCGGCCACGCCGTAGCGTCTTCGGACCCCCACGCCGCGCGCCATCCTCCCCCACCGCCACCGCCAAACCCCACACGTAGCGGGAGCGTTCGTCGACGTCATCGTGCTGTTGCCCCACACTGTGGGGTCTCGGGGTGCCAATGGAATGCAAGTTCCGCTCCCCTCCCCTCCACCCTTCGAGTAATTTTAGTTTTCATAATTAGATAACACGAGCGGCGTCATTTCTTGGCTGTCCGCATTTTGTCCATTACGAAGCGTCGCCACCAGTAACAATTAGCTGGGGCAAATGAGTCTGACAGTAAGTACTATTTGCCAGTTCTTTTTGTTATAACCATAAGTTATCATTAGGCAATGCTACCAACTTGCCTACAGGTCACGCATCTCTCCAACACGACGCGATGGTGGCAGCTAAAGTTGTACAACTACTGTCCGTGCAACTTAGGTGACTGTTGCATGCATATTTTACAGACGTGCAGGCCTATTGCGACAAACTAATAGTAGTAGGACAATATCTGTGCGCACTATATCGGGTGATCAAAAAGTCAGTATAAATTTGAAAACTTAATAAACCACGGAATATGGTAGATAGAGAGGTAAAAATTGACACACATGCTTGGAATGACATGGGGTTTTATTAGAACGGAAAGAAAACAAAGTTCACAAGATGTCCGACAGATGTCTGCGCATGACAATCGTGACGGGTGAGAGGTACGCCGATATGTTACAGAATCGCATCATCCCCAGCCTGGCTGATAAACACCTGCTGGAACGTACGATGTTTATGCAGGATGGCGCTCTACCCCATACTGCTAGACGCGTGAAAGATCTGTTGCGCGCGTCATTTGGTGATGATCGTCTGCTCAGCCGCCACTTTCGTCATGCTTGGCCTCCCAGGTCCCCAGACCTCAGTCCGTGCGATTATTGGCTTTGGGGTTACCTGAAGTCGCAAGTGTATCGTGATCGACCGACATCTCTGGAGATGCTGAAAGACAACATCCGACGCCAATGCCTCACCATAACTCCGGACATGCTTTACAGTGCAATTCATAACATTATTCCTCGATTACAGCTATTGTTAAGGAATGATGGTGGACATATTGAGCATTTCCTGTAAAGAACATCATCTTTGCTTTGTCTTACTTTCTTATGCTAATTATTGCTGTTCTGATCAGATGAAGCGCCATCTGTCGGACATTTTTCGAAGTTTTGTATTTTTGGTTCTAATAAAACCCCATGTCATTCCAAGCATGTGTGTCAATTTGTACCTGTCTATCTACATTATTCCGTGATTTATTCAGTTTTCAAATTTATACTGACTTTTGCCGCGCGGAGTGGCCACGCGGTTAGAGGCGCCGTGTCACTAAGCGTGCGGCCCCTCCCGCTGGAGGTTCGAGTCCTCCCTCCAGTATGGGTGTGAGTGGAGTGTTGCCCTTTGCGTTAACTTAGTTTAAGTAGTGTGTAAGTCTAGGGACCGATGACCTCAGCAGTTTGGTCCCTTAGGAATTCACAGACATTTGAACATTTGAACATATACTGACTTTTTGATCACCCGGTATATTTAATGGGTTTATACTTAGGTTTCGTTGTTATTGTTGCACCTCCTGATTTGGCGCTGGGCCAGACGTGGATGTGTTGCACAAAGTACTGTTGCCTCAGCAGCGGCAGCCTCTGTTGACAGGATGTCTTCCAGAGCTATGGGAACTGTTGTCGTTCGACTAAGCAGTGGCACAGAGATAGCAGCATCCGTCAGAGCCCCTAATCCAATGATGACAGAACTGCTGGACTAGTACATGGAGGTGTTCTATAACATACTACTGCCTGACCCACAGGACCACCCTTCTGCATCAAGACGTCACAATTTACTTGGACTACCAAGCAACCAGAAGGAGTGTAGCATTAAATGATGACTATTACCTTAATTGTCAATTGCAAACGGACGGTGTCTCCCTGTGTGCTGTGCAGTTGTGTTCAGTGGGTTAGTGTTTATATAGCAGCTTGAACTTTTCATTTTGTGACCGTCGTTACTAATATCGCCTTCAGAGCTGCGTAACAGGCACCAGAGCTAGTATTTGTTTTTTTACATATATACTTGTGTGTGTCGTAGTTTCAGGTTTGTAGATTTACACGGCCTGCAGAGCCTAAGTCGAGCAGTTCGAATGTTCAGAGAGCCAGTTTGTACACTCCCTGGGAGCTGTGCAGCTGTGTTCACTGAGCTAGGGCCTATGTAGCAACTTGAGCTTTTTACTTCAGAGGCGCCACAGTCTGGTAACTGTTCTTTTTTCTGTTACTCTTCACTGCTTTGTTTGTGTTTTTGAAGATGTATTTTTTTTTCACAGTACGATACGGATAGAAACTGTGCTTGTTGCGTGGGAAAAAAGAACAGTTGGGTGCATTGGCCACGGTCGACAGGCTTCAGGCTGCTGCTCAATGCTGGAACGATATCAGGATACCGGTGGTGAGACCTGCGACTTCATTAGTGCCGTTGGAGTCCGCTGGTACCCTGCTTATCGCTGCGTCATCTGATACACACATCTGACTGTTCGTCTGCACTCAACATTCAGTGTTAGGCACTGGTGGGTTCACGTGTCACTGGACGGAAGGTGAAAGAGGGAATGGGCCACACGGCTCGCTACTTACGCCTTATCAACAGGTACGAGGTACTACGCGGTGTTGATAACACTTTTGAGCCAGCATCTGATGCCTCGCCTGTTGGGCCAGTGCCCGATTTTTCTGTCCAGTCCGAACAAGTGCAGAGTGTGGGTGCGCTGGTCATTGGGTCAAATGGCTCTGAGCACTGTGGCACTTAACTTCTGAGGTCATCAGTCCCCTAGAACTTAGAACTACTTAAACAAACCTAAGGACACCACACACATCCATGCCCGAGGCAGAATTCGAACCTGCGACCGTAGCGGTCGCGCGGTTCCAGACAGAAGCGCCTAGAACCGCTCGGTCACTCCGGCCGGCACTGGTCATTGGGATCTCTAACGTTAGGCAGGTGATGAAGCTCCTTAGGGAAATATCACGCAGAGCGGGAAAGAAAGCGTGTGTGCACTCGGTATGTTTGCCGGAGTGTCTCGTCCGTGAAGAGGAGGGAGTTCTTTGGGCGGCCGTCGAATGTAACAGGTGCAACTGGCTGCCAATGGTGCCACATGTGGGCACTCACGACGCCTGCCGCCTAGATTAAGGCCATCCTCCGTTCCTTACGACGGATGACTGATTTGATGAAGGGAACTAGCATCGCTTGCGGGATGCAGGCTGACTGTTTGTAGTATCGTAACCAGGGTCGACTGCAGTCCTCTGGTTTCCAGCAGAGTGGAAGATCCAAACCACAGGGTCAGACGACTTTTCGGCGGTACTGGATGCGAATTTCTCGACCTCCGTTAACAGATGACACGTGCATTACACGCAGGAAGCGACTACTAGGATAGCAGAGTACGTGCGGCATGAATATCTTTTTTTTTGTTTTGTTTTGTTTTTTTGTGTGTGTGTGTGTGTGTGTGTGTGTGTGTGTGTGTTAGAGAAACACCCGCTTGAGATCAGAGACGTATTACCGACCAAAATCGAAGTTACATCAGCCACAATGACTTCAGCGACTACTTGTCCTCACAGATCGGATATCGAAGAGGTTAATATGATATCAGGAAACAGCGGGAGTATCCAAACAATGATCCCACAATTAATATGGTGGATGGGAAATTATAGTGCTCACATAGTATTATGAACAGAAATCTGGTTGAAACGAGAAGAGGAGAGCAACGAAATCCTAAATTCAGACAGGAATATTTATAGTAAGTGTAAGTTAGTCGCCGGCCGTGGTGGCCGAGTGGTTCTATGCGCTTTAGTCCGGAACCGCCCTGCTGCTACGGTCGCAGGTTCGAATCCTGCCTCGGGTATGGATGTGTGTGATGTCCTTAGGTTAGCTGGGTTTAAGTAGTTCTAAGTCTAGGGGACTGATGACCTCAGATGTCAAGTCCCATAGTGCTTAGAGCCATATGAACCATTTGTAGGTTAGTCGCCAATGATGGCGGCGTATTTATTGCGGTAAAGCGAGATTATCATGGATTCCGAATGTGAGTTAATTCGGATGAAGTTAAAAAACAAAGGTCGGTCAAAACTGGTAATCGCATGCTTTTATAGATGCCAGGGCCAGAAGCTGTAGCGGTAGAGCGGTTCACAATGATGTTGTAGCAAATTGTTTGTAATTTTTCTGATCATGCCGTTGTAACAAAGGATGACTTCAACTTGCCAAGCATAGATTAGGAGAGTCATGCTATCAAAGATGGTGCCAGAGACAAAAATTCGTATGACATTATTCTGAATGTCTTAGGCAAAAATTACTTTGCGCAGATAATTAGAGAACCAACTAGTGAAGCTAACGTCTTAGGCCTCCTAGCAGCAAACAGACTTGCACTTATCGAATCAGTTAACGTAGAGGTAGGTATCAGTGATCAAAAGGCTGTGATAGCAACTACGTCCACGGGTTTTTACAAGAAATGTTAAGAAAGGTGGAAAATATTTTTGCTTAGCAAGAGTGACAGGATACAAATGAGAGTATCTGGCTGGTTAGCACCAAATATTAGGCGCTGAGGAAGAAGAATGGAGCGCAATGGGAAAAATTCAAAAGCATTTTTCAATATGCTTTAGACAATATGTTCCGAGCTTTGTAATAACGGATACGAAAGACCCACCGTTGTTTAATAACTGTGTTAGAACACTGCTACGTAAACAAAAAGAGCTTCGTCACGGATTCAAAAGAAGTGAAAACATAGATGAAAAACGAAAGCTGAACAAAGCGAAAATTAGTCTAAAGAGAGCAATTGTGGAACCGTTAAATGACTTTGAAAGTAAAATTTTTTCAGCCAATGTGAGTAAAAACCCTACAAGGTTAAGTAAAATGAGTAAGTAATCCGAAATCCTCTGTCCATTCACTCTATCACCATACTGGCACCGAAAGTTAAGATAACAGAGATAAGGTCAAAATACTGAAATTATAACATATCTTATATTCAAGAATTACGACGTTTATGGAGAACAAAAATCTCAGTTAAAACCAACGTGTATTACTCAAACAGAGATCTTGCTGTTGACAACGGCTCTCAGGTTAATGTCGTGTTCCTTGTCGTCAGGAAGGCGTCTGACACTTCCGCCCTGTCGTTTAGTGAAAAAATTCGAGAATATCGAGTATCAGACCAGATTTGCTACTAGATTAAAAACTTCCCTGTAGACAGAACTCAGCACGCTATCTCTTAACGGAATAAAATCGACAGATGTAAAGGTGATTTCCATAATACTCCAAGGAAGTGTGATAGGGCCGTTACTGTCTACAGTGTATACAAATGATCTGGCAGAAAGCGTCGGAAGCCCATTAAGACTGTTCGCAGATGATACGGTTCTCTATAAGAAAATAGCAGCACCAGAAGACAGCATCGATCTACAGAACGATCTGCAGAGGATTTATGAATCGTGCAAGCTCTGGCAGTTGACCCAGAACGTAAATAACTGTAAAATATTGCACAAATAGGAAACGAAATCTAATTCTGTGCAACTATACTATCGATGCCGAATAGCTGGAAAGACTACCTACCATAAAATATCAAAGGTTAACCGTCAAGAGCGACGTTACCTGGAATGAAGACATAAAACAGATAGTAGGAAAAGGAGATGCTAGACAGATTCCTAGAAAGAATCTTAAGGAAACGCTTGCTCGACCGATTCTTGAATAGTGTTCATCGACCTGGGATTCTTACCAAGTATGTCTGATAGACGAGGCAGAGAAGGGTCCCACGCAGAACGACAGGTTTCGGCACGGAATCGATTTTGTTTGCTTTTTTTGTTTTGTTTTGGGGCACAAAAACAACTGGAGCCATATGCGGTCATGTCAAAACTATAGAACTCTAAGACAAAGCGGAGTTAAAAAAACGACTATACGTCAATCCCAGCTGACATATAGAAGACAGCAAAAACCAGGCACGTGGATAACGGGCTAAAAGAGACACCATACAGAAACGGAGGCCCAAAACGAAGAATTAAATGGCCTTCGCCATATTGCTTTGGCGGATAAAAAGAAGAACGTGGTCAACAGTCAGCGCGTCATTTGCCAAAATGGCCAATAACTCAGACGACGAACCCAAACGGGAACGTAGAAAGTCAAAAAAATGTGTTCAATGTGTTTGAAATCTTATGGGACTTAACTGCTAAGGTCATCAGTCCCTAAGCTTACACACTACTTAACCTAAATTATCCTAAGGACAAACACACACACCCATGCCCGAGGGAGGACTCGAACCTCCGTCAGGACCAGCCACACAGTCCACGAATGCAGCGCCTTACACCGTTTGGCTAATCCCGCGCGGCTGTAGAAGGTCAAAAAATGGACATTCCATCAGGCAGTGACGGACAGTTAAAACTTGGGCGCAATGTCTGCAAAGTGGTGGGGTAGCGCCACTTAGCTAATGACAATGGCAAACAGGCAGTGCCCAATACGCAGCCGAGTTAAAATAACCTCCTCCTGGCGGGAGGGCCGAGAGGATGTCGTCCAAGCCAGCTGGGAGAGGCTTAATAAGCCAGAGCTCATTCCCATGAGGGGAGGACCTTAGTAACCTGCTATCTGGGTGTACATGTATGTGGGGAAGGTGTCACCAAACGGATAGCACATGGGAAATGGTAGGTCGAGTAGGTGTCAGAAAGAACAGACCACTCAAGACGATGGGCAATCTGGGCAGTTCAGATGGATAGGTCCAAATGGGAATAGGTGTGCGATGAGTTGGAAAGGAAAGCGGGTGCTCCAGTGTTAAGGCAGAAGACCTTAAGCTGGTCAAGAACGCCAGCCAAGAGGGCACCTCTCTGACAGATCCCGGGAGAACCCCAAATGGGATGATGCACATTAAAGTCATCGAGTAGCAAAAATTGGGGATTTAGCTGCCCAATAACCTGAAGGAAGTCTGCCCTGGTAACATCAAATGACAGAGGTACATAAATGGTTCAGAGGGAAATAGTCAGAGGGGGGGGGGGAGGAAAAGGCGAATTGCAACGGCTTCAAGACAGGTAGTCAGGGAGATGGGTTGACTATGGATGTCATCCTATATGAGCAGCATGACGCCTACATTTAATGGAATGCCGACCTCAGGGAGAAGGTCAAAACCAATCGGCAAGTAATTTTAAGCCTCAAAGCGATCTTGAAGGCGCAATTTCGTTTCCTGAAGACAGAGTACGAAGGGATGCTGTGATGCTAAAAGTAGACTTAAATCCTCTTTGCAGGACTGAAGTCCGCGAACGTTCCATTGGAGGACAGTCATGTTGAGGAAGAGATGTAGGAGTGTCAACACGGAGGTCGCCGAGTTACAGTCAATGTAGAGTCGCTACTACAGGGCACATATTCAGTATGATCTGGCTCCATAGGATCCGCAGAAGCATTGGAGTTCTTGTGCGGTCAGTCTGTGGAGTCCAAAGCTGAAAAACGTTTTGTGGTGCACACCGCGGATACAGAGGCCGGCCAGGCTAGGGTACCACCTGCTGATACTGTCGAGGAGGATCTTCGAGTGGTGAAGGAAAATACCGATTGCCTTTGGTGGACTTCTTCGAGCCATTCCGGTTAGAGGAAGGCTCGGGTGGTGTTTGGTTGGAGGGAAGGAGGAAGTCTTCATGGGAGTACTTCTACTGTCAGTTCTCGCCTACCGTTTGTGTAGCTGGTGACTACGCCCCTTGAGGCGAGAGACTAATGGCTTGTTGCACAGCTGGATGGGGGGATGACGATGCCACCTTGACAATGGGCGATTTCACAACCTCAGAGCTGAATTTCAGGTCGTATGTCAGTGTGGCCATGTTCTTCATGGAATGAGAGGTAAAACGAATAGAACTATAGGTACCAGAGACCGGAGAACGTAGGGTTTGTGACTATCCAGTAACTTGTGAGCGACTTGGTAAGGGACATTTTCCTTTACCGAGATTTCTTGATCAGGTCGCCCATCAAGATACGTGGGACAATCCTGAGAGGAGGCTGAATGGCTGCCATTGCAGTTGATACAGTGGGGAGAAGAAGGTGGACAATCACCCTCGTGTGCATCCCTACCACAGGTGACACATTTGGCTGGTGTCAACACGACGTTCTAGTGTGGTTGAAACGATGACACTGGTAGCAGTGCATCGCGTTTGGAATGTATGGCGAGACTGTGATAATTTCCTAGCCTGCTTTGAACTTGGACGAAAGTACCACTTTATCAAAGGTGAGAAAGAGGATGCAGATGGGAACTAAGGAGGAATTAACCTTTTTCATTACATGATGGAAGGCAATGACACCCTGATCAGAGAGGTAGGATTGGATTTCGGCTGTCGAACAGCCTGGTGTTGATTACGCCATGATAAGAATTCAAAGTTCTATGGACCTTGACACGAACTGGGTAACCATGGAGAAGGGAGGCAGCAAGCGGTTGTTGTGCTTGAGCATCACAAGTGGTCTCCAAAAGCAAGGTGTCACTCCATAAACGAGAGCAGAATTTCGCAGTGCCAGCAATTGCATCAACACCTTTCTGAATAATAGTCGGATTGGCTGTGGCAACGGATTGACCGTCTTCTGCACATGAGGACACGAGGAACTGTAGTGCAGCAGGAAGGGGCTTTGAATCATTAGCCTCATTACGTTTCTGTTTTGTAGACGATGAGTGGGAAGATGATTAACTCATCCCCCATGATTGCCAGCATCTCATATGGCATAGGTGATTATTCACACCTCAGGTCACACATCCTGAACACCTGACAGAGGGACCGGTCGGTAATTTGGGAAGATTACAGTTCAGGCAATCACCCCTCCCTGTCCCTGGTCTGCACCAGGAAGAACGTGCGAACCCTACCTGTCGATCCTGGCATGGGAATTACTCGTTACCCAGTCACCTGTTACACATCAGACACGTGGCCCGGATTTCACTAGCGCACAGG
Source organism: Schistocerca nitens (assembly GCF_023898315.1). Lineage (NCBI taxonomy): Eukaryota > Metazoa > Arthropoda > Insecta > Orthoptera > Acrididae > Schistocerca > Schistocerca nitens. The sequence goes on along the minus strand of NC_064616.1, from coordinate 969,675,620 downwards.
GAGGAAGAAAAAAAAAGGAGGAACCTCAAATGCTGAAGCGGAGGAACGAGAGGAGAACGGAAACAAAGAAAGGAAAAGAGTGCGAAAAACAAAAGTAAGAATGTTCTTATGTCAGCGACAGAATGCAGAACATTCCCTGTAATACCCCAGACATGTTCCCCAAGGAAGGGGAAAAAGAATAGCAAGAGAAAAGACATGCATCACTTAAGGGAAAAAATGCTGCAAAGGCTGAGTCCCCATGGTAGCCAAGCACGAACCGGCCAAAGTGTGGCGAGCTACGTGGGGGGACGCAATTGGTTGGCCGGCACGAGAAAGATACGGCGACGTTCAACAAACTTCAGAGGTAGACGTTACAAGATTGCGTGGTGCATCACGAAGAGGTTTACTGTCGAGATTTCGAGTGAGCTCTTTCCGGGAAGAGTCAGACAATATATCACACTACTGGCCATTAAAATTGCTACACCATGAAGATGATGTGCTGCAGACGCGAAATTTAACCGTGATATGCAAATGATTAGCTTTCCAGAGCATTAACACAAGGTTGGCGCCGGTGGCGACACCTACAACGTGCTGACATGAGGAAAGTTTCCAACCGATTTCTTATACACAAACAGCAGTTGACCGGCGTTGCCTGGTGAAACGTTGTTGTGATGCCTCGTGTAAGGAGGAGAAATGCGTACCGTCACGTTTCCGATTTTGATAAAGGTCGGATTGTAGCATATTGCGATTGCGGTTTATCGTATCGCGTCATTGCTGCACCAGTTGGTCGAGATCCAATGATTGTTAGCAGAATATGGAATCGGTGGTTTCCGGAGGGTAATACGGAACGCCGTACTGGATCCCAACGGCCTCGTATCACTAGCAGTCGAGATGACAGGCATCTTATCCTCATGGCTGTAACGGGACGTGCAGCCACGTCTCGACCCTTGAGTCAACAGATGGGGACGTTTGCAAGACAACAACCATCTACACGAACAGTTCGATGACGTTTGCAGCGGCATGGACTATCAGCTGGGAGACTATGGCTGCAGTTACCCTTGACGCTGCATCACAGACAGGAGTGCTTGCGATGGTGTACTCAACGACGAACCTGGGTGCACGAATGGCAAAACGTCATTTTTTCGGATGAATTCAGGTTCTGTTTACAGCATCATGATGGTCGCAACCGTGTTTCGCAACATCGCGGTGAACGCACATTGGAAGCGTGTATTCGTCATCGCCATACTGGCGCATCACCCGGCGTGATGGTATGGAGTGCCATTGGTTACATGTCTCGGTCACCTCTTGTTCGCATTGACGGTACTTTGAACTCTGGACGTTACATTTCAGATGTGTTACGAACCGTGGCTCTACCCTTCATTCGATCCCTGGGAAACCCTACATTTCAGCAGGATAATTCTCGACCGCACGTTGTAGGTCGTTTATGGGCCTTTCTGGACACAGAAAATGTTCGACTTCTGCCCTGGCCAGCATATTCTCCAGATCTCTCACCAATTGAAAACGTCTGGTCAATGGTGGCCGAGCAACTGGCTCGTCACAATACGCCAGTCAGTACTCTCTTGATGAACTGTGGTATCATGTTGAAGCTGCATGGGTAGCTGTACCTGTAGACGCCATCCAAGCTCTGTTTGACTCAATGCCCAGGCGTATCAAGGCCGTTATTACGGCCAGAGGTGGTTGTTCTGGGTACTGATTTCTCAGGATCTATGCACCCAAATTGCGTGAAAATGTAATCACATGTCAGTTCTAGTATAATATATTTGTCCAATGAATACCTGTTTACCATTGCATCTCTTCTTGGTGTAGCAATTTTAATGGCCAGTAGTGTACTTCTTCCCACACACATCTCCCGAAATGACGTTGAATAAGAAAATTCAAGCAATAAGACATAATACGCAGGCATACCGACAATCATTCTTCCCACTCTCCATTCGTCAGTGGAATGGGGTATGTGGATCAGTTAGTAGTACCAAAAATGGAACTGGGAAGTGTGGCTCAGTTAGTGGTTCCCGAAGTACTGCCCCATTTTTGGAGTGTTCTATATATAGGGAGAGAGATGTCTTCTACTTTGAGCAGAGTTCAGGACCGATACTGATGACGTCCTCCACACTCTCACAGTTTAAGGCTGGTAAGCATTGGTCTGTGATGTATCCACCAAGCCAGGGGGGGGGGGGGGGGAGGGCAGAGTTTCATTACACAGATTTAACATTTACAACAAGCCAGCTGCACCAAAAATGCACTTTGGATAAAGTACTGCAGTTCATTCTAGTTCTTCCAAGGATCTTCCTTCAAATCGCTACCCATCTTTACACTCATTGGCCATATCCATGATATAGCTTCATATTACGGTTTCATGTGTCCACCTCCACTATCAAGGCTGTAGTTGGTACTAACAATCTCCTGTCCACTCTTTAAGTGTTTATATCCTTGATTCAGTGGGTAAATCATAACGCTGAATGTCTCAAAGGAATGAAGGAAATTGTTAGTGACCACTAGCTTCTTTTTGTAGTTTGATGACTGACTCCCTACATTAATGTCTCCGTGTAAGATTTGTTACACATAGTTTCATGCTCAGTTGGGCCACCACTAGTAATTTTCATTTTATAACACGTTATCCATTATGTGACATTGTTCCTCTGAAATTGGCATGATCTTATGGGGAGCTTCCGATTCCTGTAGGTCACCAGGGATCGAATTTGTAGCATCTTAGGATTATGCTAAACAGCTCAGCTGACACCCCACACTGTGTTAGATGTACTTTAACAGTGACATGCTGCAGTATGAGCTGTTGGGCGAAATCCATCTCATGTATGGTTTCACTGAATGCAACAGAAGAGTGGCAAAATGACCCTACGCTGAGATTTTCAGACAGTGACCGCATCCACGTCATAGCAGTTTGTCTCTGTACATGGGTGCCTAAGAGAAATTGGATTCCTCGGTGTTATAATTATTTCATATTACAGCATTTTTCACTACTGTTAAGATATTTTAACTCAACCAAAGGTAACTGTGGTTACAAGCCAGATATATCTTTATTACAGGAGACCATGAGCCCCTTCTAACAAAAACTGAAAAAATCTTATAAAACCTCCGGTTTTTTTTTCTTTTTTTGCTATGGTTCAGGTTGACGGTGTAGACGGCGTTGACCCTTCCTGCTGTGTACCTAACGCCAGCTGGATGAATATTACAAGGTACAACTTAATATGGGGCTGGTATCCCAGAAATCGATAATGCGGTAAAGAAACTGCAAACCATCCTTGTAGACAGAGGCTAATTTATTTATATTTAAAATTTATCACATGACTGCATGCCAGACTTTCACTAGGATAGAAAGTTTAAATGTAAACATACTTGTCTTCATGACGACGTATGGTACTAATTTGCTTTAAATATTTATCTACTGAATAGAAGGAGTTCTCCATAAGGAACGACGTGATATTAGATTTAAGATTTTAACTCTATCATTCAGACGTTTTATTTTGCTTGGGAATCGATCAAAGATTTATGTAACAGCACACTGAAAACTTTCCTGGTCCAGTGACTACTTGAGTAAGAAATAATGAAGAAAACTTCCTTCTTTTTATTTCTATAGTTCCAAGCATATTTTTCAAAAAATTTCGTATGACAGTCATGAGTTTAAATTTGCAAAATATGATAAGCTGATGATTTGTTTGTTTTCGACTATAGCACTTGTGCGAACAATTAAATGTGCTGAATCGATCTGTTTGAGAAACTCAGCAATAATTTTCTTCTTGCATTTAAATGAGAACATTCAGTTGCAAAGGGTGTGACGAGTTCATGCCAAGAGCACTTAAATGCGCGGTGCTCTAATGAAATCGTATGCCAAATTAAGAAAAATTACTCATTGTAAATACACGCATGATGTTGAGCTAACATTTCGCCATTGCTTACATTGTCCTCGGACTCATAGTCACAGTTTCTGAAAGAGAGGAAAGTGTCTGGTCCACTGATTCATGTTGGCAGAGTTCTGTCTGTTTTTTCTGTGACAAAAGACAAACAATACTTCTGACTCCACTGTGTACGCTGGGCGAAAGGTAACCGCCACAGAGGAGTTAATGACCGTGAGAAGTCGAGGTGTGTTGTAATCGTGTGCAGCCAGCAGGGATGAAGCAGCGAGAGCCACGGAACTTGCTGGGACTGGTATGGTTCCAATACTTGGCAGTAAGCCGATAAGTCTTGCTGCACGGTAGCAACTTGACATAGCCCGGCCCACTGCACTTCCGCCGACGCCTCGCCTCTCCGTGCTGAACAACACCCTTCACCTGGTGTGCCGGCTAAAAGCCTCTCTGCCTAATTCGTACGTCCCCCTCGCTGCTGCTCAGAGCTCTCCACTATAAATTTGTGCTCGTTAAAAGGTTATTGTCTACCCCTATGACCTACCTCTAAACTTGTATCCATACATCTTCAACTTTTATAGTCCTGTCTTCCTCAATTGCGAGAAATATTACGCTATATTGATAACTTTTACCGTCTGACAGCAACTGAATAAAACGCAATTTTAGTGCCATACGCGTTTCGCCTTTATTTTCTGCAAGACATCATCAGTGGACGGGAATATGTACGTATGTTTCCTATTTAAATTACATTTTGGTTACTGTACCTATAGGTTATAAACAGTTCTGGTGGTTGGTATTTCCTATTAAGTAGGAGCGTAATATGTAGGAAATCGTCCACGCAGCCTGTAAGTACAGTACAAAACGTTACTACTTAATAGGAAATACCAACCACCAGAACTGTTTATAACGTATAGGTACAGTGACCAAAATGTAAGTTAAATAGCAAACATATGTACATATTCCAGGCCACTGATGATGTCTTACATAAAATAAAAGCGAAACGCGTATGGCACTAAAATTGTGTTTTATTCAGTTGCCATAAGTAAACATTATCAATACAAACGGTTCAAATGGTTCAAATGGCTCTGAGCACTATGGGACTCAACTGCTGTGGTTATCAGTCCCCTAGAACTTAGAACTACTTAAACCTAACTAACCTAAGGACATCACACACATCCATGCCCGAGGCAGGATTCAAACCTGCGACCGTAGCAGTCGCACGGTTCCGGACTGCGCGCCTAGAACCGCAAGACCACCGCGGCCGGCACATTATCAATACACCGTAATTATATCCACACACTTCAGGCTCCTTACAGGGGATAAATTTCATTACATAATAAACTGATATTTTTCCGCGTTCATTCCTCCGTAAGAGGGCGGGCTGCCAGAACCAATAACAACAACCTTCAGCCTACATGTTTTTCCCTTTATTTTACGCAATATAACAGTAATAAAAGAGGTAAAATCCTGGTATTAGAGTTTCAGGTTTTAACTGATACAGATAGTGATGATAACTGCGATGCGATAGAGATAATTTACTTTCATTAATTTATTATGATTGGATTATATTCATCAACTAGGTATGTCCTAGAACTAAAGAATGCCCACGGCCCATTCCTCCGGATAAGCTATATTGTCTCTCTAGAATAGCTCCTCCTCGTATTCGACGAGAATAAGCAGTCAGAAAACAGAAGACCAAAGCAATAGCAACTGAAATTTATTATCTGTTGAAGTGCCAGCAAGCATGTCCACCAATGAAGAACATAAACAGTTTCCCAAGGACACCTGAGGAACTCGTAGCATCTCCACTAGAAAAGAGGCTACAATCATGGAGGGCTATAATTAGCATGTGCAAATATGGATGATACCCGAGGAAGGAGTTACTCTTGACCATACAAGCGTATGGACTATTTACATTTCCTCAACCGACGCCGTGCTGGTGTCACAAGCAGCATTATTTACCTCCAAAAATCGGATCTCAGTGCTGAGCCTGTGTTCTGAGAACGCGTGCGTGAGTAGACCTTATTCCGAGTCTTGCAGTTCACGTATGTTCAGTGTCGTTCACCAAGGAGAACTTAGGAAACGCTGCAATCAGTGCCACTGGCGTCGTCAAGTTCCGGTTTTCAATCGTTTACAGTCTGCAGCGACTGTGTTCGCAGGTCGTAGTCTCGCGGTCGCGTTCTCGCTTACCGAGCATGGGGTCCCGGTTTCGATTCATGGCGGGATTAGGGATTTTCACCTGCCTCGAGATGACTGGGTGTTTGTGTTGTCCTCATCATTTCATCACCATTCATGAAAGTGGCGCGATTCGACTGGGCAAAGGTTGGGAATTTGTACGGGCGCTGATAACCCCGCAGTTGAGCGCGCCACAAACCAAACATCATCATCGTCATCATCTAGTGTCGGTATTTTCTTATCTGTTGTATAAAATTTATGACTGGTTATTTGGTTTTGGTTTTGTTTTGCTTTACGGCGCAAAAAAACAACTGGGGTCATATTCGCCCAAGTCAAAACTATAGAACACGAAGACAGAGGAGTTGAAAGTGACTATACGTCAGTCCCAATTGACATAAGAGAAGACAGCTCAACACAGGCACATGGAGCAAGGGCTAAAAAAGACATCATACAGGAACTGAGGTCCAAAACTAAAAATTAAATTGCCTTCACCATATTACTTCGGCGGATAAAAAGTAAAACTCGGTCAATAGCCCGCATACCGTTTGCTAAAAAAGCCTATAACTCAGACCGCAAACTCAAGCACGAACGCAAACGGTTAAAGAATAGGCATTCATCAGGAAGTGGCGGACAGTTAAAACTTGGATACAAAGTGGTGGGGTAGCGAAACATAGCAAATGACGGTGGCTAAAAAGGCAGTGCCCAATAAGCAACGTAGTTAAAATAACCTCCTCCTGGCGGGAGGGCCGAGAGGAGGTAGTCCACGCCTCCGGGAGAGGCTTAAGAAGCTGGAGCTTATTCTCGTGAAGAAAGGATCATTGGCGATGCCAAAGAGACACCAGACGGCAGCACAGAGATCATCGGAGGGCATATAGGAAGTAGCGGGCTGAGGTATGAGGACTGCAGCCTTGGCAGCAGCATCAGCAGCCTCGTTTCCTGGCAGACCGACATGACCAGAAACCTACAGAAACATCACAGTGGCTCCACCAAGAGTGAGCAAGTAACAGTTTTCCTGGACCTGCTGCACTAAGGGATGGGCAGTGTACAGCGCACATAGACTTTGAACGGCGCTGAGTGAGTCTGAGCAGATGAAACAATTGAAAGGGTTGTGTCGCCGGATGTACTCCATGAACTGTTGGCCTGATACAGGGCGAAGAGCTAGGCTATAAATACAGAGCAGTGTGCTGGAAGCCGATATCAAAAGGCACAGGTGCCAATGACGAATCATACCCGACCGCATGGTCAGTCCAAGAGCCATCAGTTTACACAAAGGTACTATCGCACAGTTCCATGTGAAGTTCGTCAAATTGAAGGCGACAGACCGAGGCTGGAGTAGAGTACTTGGGAAGCGAATGAAAGTCAAGGTTAACATGGGTCGCTCCACGCAGCCAAGGTGGTGAAGGGTTCACATCTGTCGCGAAAGTTAAAGGTAGTGTGAAGTTAAGCTGCCGTTGCAAGTGCCGACAGCGGGTTCCAGGAGGTAACAGAGAAGAGGGATGAGCCCCATACTGGCGAACAAATGAGTCATGGAAGGAGGAGGCATAGGATGGGTGGTCGCACATGCCAGACAAACGGCATGCATACCTGCTGAGGAGAAAGTCACGGCAGTAGAACAGTGGTAGTTCAGCAGCTTTAGCATACAGATTCTCAATTGGGCTAGTGTAGAAGGTACCAATGTCCAAACGGATGCCACAATGGTGGATAGTGTTGAGATGGGGTAAGTAGGATGGACATGCAGACGCATAAACAAAGCGCCAATAGTAGAGTTTCGAAAGGACAGGGGACCGGTACAAACGCAGGAGGGTGCTTCGATCGGCACCCCAGGAAGTACCACTGAGGACACATAGGAGATTGAGGAGCCACGTACAGTGGGCTGCCAGGTAACGGACATGGGAGGACCAAGAGAGTTTCCTAACGAGCATGGGCCCCAGGAATTTCGCAGTTTCAACGCACGGAAGGGCCATAGGCCCTAGATGTAGAGATGGTGGAGAAACGATTTGCGCGCCACAGATTCATGGAAACAGATTTCTCAGTGGAAAGAAGAAAGCCATTGTCGATGCTCCAGGAGTAAAGACGATCAAGAAATCTCTGAGACGCCGCTCAGTGAGACAGGTCCGTGGAGAACAGCAATAGATGGCAAAATCGTCAAAAAAAGAGCTGGAGATGTCTAGCAGGAGACAGCCTAATATAGGGTTAATGACGATATCAAAGAGGACTCCGCTCACGGCGAAACTTTGATGGGCACCGATTTCCTGGAAATAGGTGTCCAACAAGGCAGAATCCACACTCACACCCTGAAAACACGATCTTTTAAAAATACCTGAAGGAAGCAGGTCAGGCAGCCATGGAAACCCCACGTGTAAAGAATATCGAGGATACCTGTTCTCCAGCACGTGTCGTAGGCCTTCTCCAAATCGCAAAACAAGGCCATAGTCTAGTATTTCTGCTCAAAACTATTCATGACATGGGTGAAAATACAACAGCAGAACGCAGGGCTCGAAATCTACACTGTGCATTTGTCAGTAAATTGTGAGACTCGAGTTACCAGACCAGCCAAGCATGAGACATACATTCTATCAAGTTGCAAAAGTAACTGGTAAGAGCGATGGGGTGGTAGCTAGAAGGAAGGCTTTTCTCCAAACCGGGCTTAGGCAAGGGTCTGATGGTGGCTTCAAGCCGATGTACGGGAAATGTGCCCTCTGCCCAGATGCAGTTGTACATGTTAAGCAGAAAGTACTTGCCCACAAGAGAAAGGTGCAAAGATCTGAATGGCCCTGGATCGGAGGATTCGGATGAATTGAGAGCATGATCTAGCTCTCTCATAGTAAAGACGGCATTGTAGCACTCACGATTTGGAGAGGAAAAGGGTATCGTCCAACACTTGTCCTCTCGTTTCCGGTGGAGAAAGCCAGAGTGATTGTGGGAAGAGCTCGAAACTTCCGCAAAATGGTGGCTCAAGGTGTTGAAGACAGCATTAGGGTCCACGATAACATCGTCTGCTACTGTGAGGCCGGGAATCTGGGAATGGATCTTGGTCCCAGAGAGCCGTCGGATGTTGGTCCATACGACAGAGGAAGGTGTGGAACTGTTAAAAGATCTAATGAATGAAATCCAGCTAGCTCGTTTATTATCCCAAAGAACGCAACGACACTTTTTACGCATCTGTTGATAATGAATGCAATTTGCCATTATGAAGGTTAAAAACGCGAAGAGCACGGCTCCGTGCGTGAATTTCGTCACGGCATGCCTCAGTCCACCAAGGGACGGGGATACAATGTGGTAAAGGGGAAGTGCGAGGACTGGAATGTTCTGCAGCAGTAAGGATACTGTTTGTGAGACAGTCCACCTGGTCATCACAACTGGGGAAATCTGGTTCTTCAAAGGTCACCAGGGAGGAGTAAAGCTTTCAGACACCCTTAGTAAGCTGCCATTTGGGTGTGCATGCAGATGGATAGCACATGGGAAATGGTCGCTCGAATAGGTGTCAGAGAGAACGGACCACTCAAGACAGTGGGCAAGCTGGGCAGTGCAGGAGGATAGGTCCAATTGGGAATAGGTGTGTGAGGAGTCGGAAAGAAAAGTGGGTGCTCCACTGTTAATACAGAAGAGCTTAAGCTGGTTAAGAAAGCCATCCAACAGGTCACCTCTCTTCAGGTCCTGGGTAAACCCTGAAGAGGTTGATGTGCGTTAAAGTTCTCGCGTAGCAAAGATGGGGGAGGTGGCTGCCTAATAAGCTGAAGGCAGTCTGCCCTCGTGACATAGAATGAAAGAGGTACATAAACGGTGCAGAGGGAAAAAGTCAAGGGGTGGGGGAGGAAAATGCGAACTTATACAGCTTCAAGACAGGTAGTCAGGGAGATGGGTTGACTATGGATGTCATCCCGTATGAGCAGCATGACGCCCCCATCAGATGGAATGCTGACCTCGGGGAAGGTCAAAACGAGTCGGGAAGTAATGTGAAAACTCAAAGCGATCTTGAGGGCGCAATTTTGTTTTCTGAGGGCAGAGGACAAGGGGATCCTGTGATGCTAAATGCAGCTGTAAATCCTCTTTGTGGGACCGAAGTCCGCAATGTTCCTTTGGGAGATAGTCATGATGAGGAAGAGAAGTATTAGAGTCACCTCAGCAGCTGCCGAGTGAGAGCCTCTGAAGAGGGCACAGAAGCAGGAGGATCCGGCTCCTTGGGGACCCCAGAAGCATCGGCTTGCTTGTGTGGTTGGTCTGTGGAGTCCAACGCTGAAAGATGTTTGGTGGTGCGCTCCGGTGCCACAGACGCCGCCCAGGCTGAGGTATCATGTGGGGACACAATCGAAGAGGATCTTCGAGTCTTCAAAGGAGAAGGCAATTTGCCTTTGATGGACTTCTTCGAGCCCTTCTGGTTGAGGAAGACTCAGGTATTGTTTGGCTGGGGGGATGGAGGAAGTCTCCATGGGAGTACTCCTTCTGTCCCAGTGGCCTACCAGTTTTTTAGCTGGTAGCTTCGTCCCTTGAGGCGAGAGACTGATGGCTTGTTGCACAACTGGACCAGGGGATGGCGATGTCACCTTGACACTGGGCGATTTCAAAACCTCAGAGATTAATTTCAGGTCGCATGTCCGTGTGGCCATGCCCTTCATGGAGCGAGGTGTAAACTGAACTATAGGTGCCAGATGGGAGAACGCAGGGTTTGTGACTAGCCAATAACTTGCGAGCGACTGGGTAAGGCACTGTTTCCTTTGCCCAGATCTTTTGGACAGCCCACTCATCAAGATACACGTTACAATCCCGAGAGGAGATGCCATGGCCACCATTGCTGCTGATACAGCGAGGAGAAGGAGGTGGACAATCACCCTCGTGTGCATCCCTATCACAGGTTACACATTTGGCTGGGTGTCGACAAGACGTTCTAGTGTGGTTGAAATGATGACATTGGTAGCAGCGCATCGGGTTTGGAATGTACGGCCAGACCGTGATAGTTGCAAAGCCTGTTTTGATCTTGGACAGAACCTCCACTCTGTTCAAGGCGATAAAAACAGTGTGGGTGGGCACTAAGGAGGATTCTACCTTTTTCACTACACGATGGACAGCAGTGACACCCTAATCAGGAACGTAAGATTTTATTTTGGCCTCGGTTAGACTGTTGAGCAGCCAAGTGTAGATGACACCCCATGAAGAATTCAAAGTTATATCGTCCTCGACACAAACAGGGTAACTGTGGAGAAGCGAGGCGGCAATCAGTAGTTCTAACTGAGAATCAGAAGTAGTCTCCAAAAGGAAAGTGTCATTCCATAAACGAGAGGGGGATTTTACAGGGCTGGCAATGGCATCAACACCTTTCTGAATAATAAACGGATTTACTGTGGTGAACGACTGATCGTCATCAGTATGTGAGACCACGGGGAACTGTGATGCAGTGGGAAGTGTCTTTGAATCATTAGCTTCATTATGTTTATATTTTGTAGTTGCTGATTGTTTTCCGATGGCTTGCTCCTTCCAAGTGAGGGCCCCCTTCACAAGGGGGTGCACCCGCCATACGTGACTGTTCACACCTCCCGAAAACCTGACAGAGGGACTGATCGGCACTTTGGGAAGGTTGCAGCTCAGACCCAGGGATGCAGCTCAGGCCGCGAATTACGTGTTACCCGATCACCTGTTACACGTCAGACATGTGGACCAGCCTTCAGTAGCACGCAAGGAGGAAGAAGAAAGAGAGGAACCTCAAACGCCCAAGTGGAGGAACGAGAGGAGAAGGGAAACAAAGGAAGGAAGAGGGAGTTAAAAACAAAAGTGAGACATTTTTATGTCAGTGACAGACAACGCAGAACATTCCCAATAACACCCCAAACATGTCCCCCAAGGGAGTGGAAAAAGAATAGCGACAGGATAGACATGCAGCACGGAAGGGAAAAAATGGTGCAAAGGCTAGGCCCTGTGGTAGCCTAGCACGAAATCTCCAATGAGTGACGAGCCTCCTAGGGAGGTGATTGGTTATTAAAGAGCACTATTGTCACTAGTAGTTTTGTTTGTTTATTGACAACATTCTCCATTACAACCTTTTGTAATACCACATGTATGTATTGTGTGTGTGTGTGTGTGTGTGTGTGTGTGTGTGTGCGCGCGCGCGCGCGCGCGCGCGTGTGTGTGTGTGTGTGCGCGCGTGCGTGCGTGCGTCCGTGCATATGTAGTGTGACTGTGTTGGATTACGATGATGATGATGATGATGATGATGATGACGCTTCAAGGGAGTTGCCAAGCTTAACACCCCCATCCTATGGGCGGATCACCATCAGCAGTATCACATGCCCTCATTTCATGAAACGCTGCGGAGAGGTTCGGTATTTAAATCAAGACATTGGAACAAAGTCTGGCGTTCAGGAACTTGTCACTAGTATTATGACGTAATAAATCGCACCCCTCCCGCATCACTAGTTCTCTGGAACTTTAAGAGCTGAGTTCCTCTTTTTCCGGCGGTGGTTTAGTCTTGCTACTATGTTTAACAATGCCCAGGTGCTAACTGCACACGCTAAAATACAAGAGAATAGTTGCGTGCAGTTGAGTCTCTTCAAAAAATTATTTGAACGGTCTGCTGCTAAATGAGTTGAGACATGAGTTTGGAAAATTTCCATCGATTTGTAGGACCACCTTGAGTAATTGTTCGGTTTGTTTGCTGCGCGTATTTACAGACGAAATCCGAGGAAAACAAAATCGTCAGTCTTGTTCAAATGTGCGTGAAATCTTATGGGACTTAACTGCTAGGGTCATCAGTCCCTAAGCCTACGCACCACTTAACCTAAATCATCCTAAGGACAAACACACACACCCATTTCCTACGGAGGACTCGAATCTCCGCCCGGACCAGCCGCACAGTCTTTGACTGTCGCGCCTTAGACCCCTCGGCTAATCCCTCGCGGCCTTCAGTCTCAGCAGCATCGATTCGCAGAACGTGTTATTATTTGAACAGTTATAAAAAGGGTACCATGATCAGTTATAGCGTAAGCGATTGATTTGGATAAGCAATATAATAATGGCAGACTTCATTGTGAAAGTGAAACTAAGTTAGGAAGAGTATTATCTACGTATTCAACAAATAATGCAGAGACAGTATATACTTTTATCTAGTGGAAACGATATTTTTCCACCTAAATTTGAGATACTTCGTAAAGTAAAGACACGCGTTCCCTTTTTAGGAAACACGATCCTTCTGCGAAACGAAGTGTATTAACCCCCTGATACAGTTCTGATAACGGCAAACTTATCTCCTGAGAGTGGAAGGGAAGTTGTAAGGTCTGCTGGAAGTGTTTAGTTTATGTTTTCTGAGTGTTGGTGTTGTTGGTTTCTTGTGCGACGTATTCTTTCTGTTTTCGCATATGTGTTTGATGTCCTTGACGCTGCTTTTAGGTGGGTCTATAATCGTGCCATGAAACCACCAATCAAGAAACAAAATGATAACGCGTAGGTATGTTCTACACTAGAAAAACTGTAATCGTTGATTTCCATTTTGGGAGGGGGGGGGGGGGGGGCTAAGAAGGTGAATGTATACTGTGAGCAGTTTTGAGAGGATATTATTGGCTTATTTTATTAGATTTTTTTGTTTTTGATACAGCTATTTTGAGCTTCGTATGTCTAAACATTTGTATATGTTCCCTTTGTGGGGGTCGCCTATAGACGATAGCGTGATGCTTTGGAATTACATTTATTTTCACTGCTAAATCAATAACCTACCTTTGTTTCGTAGTAATGCAGTCACAAATGTAGTGAATTTTAGGTATCTGTGAGGAAAATGCGTTGTTTACTTACTGTACGCTACAGTTTTACAAGGTTGAGTCATTATATTCGAAGTTAAACGCCCAAAATTTTGGTGACCGGTTGAAAGATAGTGTTGTCTGCAATACGGCTACAATCTGTTATTGCAAATAGTGTTCGAGAAAAGATGAGTACACAATTGCATCTTTCATCAATATGCTGTTCTTTCTTTTTTAGAGGTCTTTCAAGAGGAATACTCGCCATTAATTGTAATTTTAGGTGCTATTGTATTCTTATAAATACAGGCAACTATTCAAATTTCATTGGCTCCGGTCTTAGATCTCTTTTAGGCTATGCTCCACTGGGAGTACACATAGCGAATATTCATCACGTTTTGCCTTTCCGGAAGACGTTTTCCAGACTTCCTTACTTATCCAGCGGTCACGGTCCAGTTGACGATGTGCTGCGTCAACAACCGTCTCCACTGCATTCTGTCCGTTGCAGTTTCCCCCAGTTCACTACAAACAACGCTCACGCATCATTCTTTACGTCTTCTTCTCATCCGTTTCTTGGCCTAACCAACGGTCTTGTCAAATATTTGATGTCACTAAAACAGCATCACCTAGAAATTGCGTAATTGATTTTTATCCGAAATTTCATAGATAAACGAAAAGTTGAAACTGTAGAAACAGTATATAAAGTTAACTGTCTTGTTATCTAGTTTTTCAAACAAAGATTAAGTTGTTTGAAAGCAATCAGGGTAATTGGAAAATCGTAATTAGTCACTTGGGAAAATGTCTCCCAGGATTTTCATAGACAAACGAAGACTGGGAAATGGGAAAATGGGTTATCAAATGAGCCTTCGTGAGGTCGAGGCTTGCAAAACGGATTTAAGTGTCTGAAAGTAATCTGGCTACTTAAGAAAAACTTGATACGGGATTTGAGGAAAAATTGGAATATTTCGCGAACATCTACTGCTGGTTATCTAAAAATGAAATCAAAATATAAGTTGGAATTACCTGTATTCTCTTGAGATTATGTATATACTATTAATAATAACAGATACCGATCGATATTTAAAGTATTATATCTCATGCTTTCAGAATAAATAAAACTTGAAAAAAGTTGGACAAAAAGCGATCTCGTATTTTGTGAAGTGGTATGTCTCAAAGTAAGAACAAAAACAAAGAAAAATAAAATAAAATGAATGTTACAGAAACATTTTACACGTCTTTGAATGTTCCTCGAAGTAACTTACAGCAAATGAGGTGCCGATTGAGAACATACAGTTCACTGATCCATATATAATCTCAAAACTTTAAGAAGTTAAAGAGGTATTTTTCCGATGGAATTTCATTCTGTGATCTCCTTCCGGTCCTAACATATAGGCATCTCAGCTTCTCTACATACTTCTAACATCTTTCAAAGGTGCATCAAAAGTTTTTCTGTTTTTTTTCCTATTTCTAAAGCAATCATTTCACAAAATAATTGACCTATTTTCTCAAAATTCGTTTTGTTTTAATGTGGACTATGGGAACTTACTTAGGAAGTTGGGCCTCAAGAATTCAGACTACGTGACCTGCTCATTGGAGTCGTATGCTCTTTAGATATTTTTAAACGTTAAATTGGCTCATTTTTCTTTCTTGCTTTTCAAGTATCTCCGTCTCTCACTGAGCCGCAAATTGTTCTCGTCTACTTTTTTTTCAAATGTTAGAAGCTTTGCCATCTCCCGTTTAGTTAGCGTCCAACTGCCTGAAGCATAGAGGGCAAAGGAGCGTATGACGGCATTGTAGATCTTCGTATTCGAGAAATAGGATACATACAGCTATTTAAACTTAAACGTATCTCTGAAGGAATATTGACGTCTGGAGTTTCATTTATATCAATTTGTTTTTATTTATTTATTTAAGCTGAGCTGATTAAAACCATTAGTCCGTCTCTTACATCGGACTAGAGTTTCACACACGAGTAGTATTTTACGTCTTAATGTCGGCAAAGGGGAAGCGCAGAGTTGCTGATCACTAGTCATTGCGCCAACTTCCTGGAGTATATTCCAAACCTCTTTGCAATGTCTCATGAAGTGATGGGGACATTAAGCTCGACGCCCCCCTTGGTGGAGTAGTATATGTGCGGCAGCGGGCTTCACAGTCTCTCCCCCCCCCCCACCCCGCCCCCCCTTCACCCACAAAAACACAAACCCAACACAACACCGTACACGCACTCGTCACAGTCATCCATGCGACACTTCATACCATGGAGGAGGAAGGCAATGGCAAACCACCTCCTCTTGGACCTCGCAAAGAGCGACGGTGCAGCATCACTACATCCGAAACCGTACTGTCATTCCCTGGGTATGGGACGGCTTTGACAAAATTCCCAGGTACCTGAAGTGGTCAAAAGACTTGAATTTGTCTTTGTCAACTGTGGAGTGCTTTCGTGTACTTTTATTTCTGGCTAGTGCTAACCATTTTGTACATCTCTTCAAGAACTTGTTCGCTCTCGTTCATTAACACTGTGTCCTCTGCGTAAGCAAATATCTGAAACTTGCCCCTTCCATTCGAAGTCCATTATGCTCTTTGCATTCTCTCTCTCTTACTCTCTCTCTTATGACTTTCTCCACGATGACATTAAACAGTAAACATGATAGTGCATCTCTCTGTCGCAATCCAACTCTTCGGTAAAGGTTGTGAGTATGCTCGTCCAGTTCGTACTATCATCCTTGATTCATTCACACATTTTTATAATTATTTCAATGAGTTTATTTGAGGTCCGAAAGTTCTGCAAGATTTTATAGGGGCTGTCTCAATAAATAATGTCGTAGGTTCTTTGTAAATCTGTAAACAGTATCTGGACTCCTCCAGCTTTTTCCTAATATTTCTCAACAATTTCCATTCGAAGTCCATTACGCTCTTTGCATTCTCTCTCTCTTACTCTCTCTCTTATGACTTTCTCCACGATGACATTAAACAGTAAACATGATAGTGCATCTCTCTGTCGCAATCCAACTCTTCGGTAAAGGTTGTGAGTATGCTCGTCCAGTTCGTACTATCATCCTTGATTCATTCACACATATCATAATTATTTCAATGAGTTTATTTGAGGTCCGAAAGTTCTGCAAGATTTTATAGAGGCTGTCTCAATAAATAATCTCGTAGGTTCTTTGTAAATCTGTAAACAGTATCTGGACTCCTCCAGCTTTTTCCTAATATTTCTCAACAATTTCTCTTAAGAGCACGAACAATGTCAGTCGTTGAATGGTTTGGTCGGAATCCACTCTGATTCTCCCCAAGAATATATTTTGCAAATGGTTTCAGCTTTTCTAAAATAATTATAGTAAGGTATCACGCATGCCACATATGGTTTTAAATTTTGCAAAAAGTTGTAGAAGTGAAATTAATGTCCGTCTTACCTGAAGGTACATCAATAGGTGCTCTCGCAGCCATCTTCCCTATCTCCTCCAATCCAAGCCCACTCCCTAACCTCTCCCACTTCAGGGCCCTTTCCCATTTCCTATCCCTTCCTACTCAAAACCGTTTTATGACCTACATAGTAATTACACCTATCCCAGCTCTCATATTTCTCTATCACAAACCCTGTCACACAAAACCCATTCCCAAACATCAACCTCAATCTTCACTGGTATCCCACACACTGGACCACGAGAACTATTCAACCTCTGTATTCTCAAATCATCTATTGCCGGTGCAGCTCCCTCCCGTCTTAATACAATTAAGTGCTTCATCATTTCTTCTGAGTAATTCCTTTAGAAGACATCAGTGTACAAGTATACCCATCTTTCTAATGATTTAAAAAACTACCAATGTATTTTATTTTTAGAACAATTGTTCTTATCACTATAAACGCTTATGGCTGAAGATCGATTCAAGTCACCAGTCGTCTGGGAGGCGTGAGGAAACCATAAAGGAGAAAAGTAACGTAGCTGGACTGCTGCTGTCAACGATGAATATAAATCAGCTGATAGAACAACAATTGCAGCTCTAGAGGCACTCCCGAGCTGTATATGGTTTGTTACAAAATCCGGAGAAATGCGTACATAATCAGAGACTGATGCCAAGATCGTGAGCTGACCCTTAACACGAGTAACGGGCTGCGTGTAAGTGGATGGAGATCCGATATCGTTTGTTTGCCTGAGCGGTGGCAATTAGCTGGATCAATCGTAACTGTCAAGTATTCAGAAGTTTCTGTCCGGAGCTAATTCACGTGTAACGGTCATAGAAAGCTATACGTCTGGGAGGGCAGATGGAAACGTTCCTAACAAAATGTAACACACGGGAAAAAATTTCGTTTACGAGACTCTCGTTAGACTGATTCGTGAGTACTGTTCTACAGTCTAGAATCCTTACGAAGTTGGACTAACAAACGAAACAGAGTTTGGAAGGTAGGAGACGAGATACTGGCAGAAGTGAGGCTGTGAGGACCGGGCGTGAGTCGTGCTTCGGTAGCTCAGACGGTAGAGCACTTGCCCGCGAAAGGCAAAGGTCCCGAGTTCGAGTCTCGGTCGGTGCACACAGTTTTAATCTGCCAGGAAGTTTAGAAACAGAGAAGATTCGATTATCTGTTGGTTTCGTTATGGACTCTTTTGGCAGCTTGAGCGTCTCACAGACACACTCAACAAGCTCTAGTGGCGATGCTAAATCGGTGGAGAAGCGTGATCATACTGAATGAAAGCAGTTAAATTAAAACATAATTCTTTAGAATCTAATTGAAATTCAGAATTTGGGCCTTAAAGAATACTGCGCTTTGGAAACGACAGGTTGGATGTACTAAGATCCCTCGATGGACACAGAGAGTTGAGTGCTCAACTGGCTCGTCCAAGCACTTAGTTCAAACAAACTAAGCAAGCACGCTAACCATTTGAAATATGACAGAGTAAAATACACTAAAATCCATTAATTACATAGAACGTTCAACACAACCTAAATTCACTCAAGGAAACACGATTAATTTCCGCTAAATGTCAGCATCACTAGATGGGAAACCTTTGCACACTAGAAGTTCTGGTAGCACACAGAAAGTACCAGAAGACACTTATTAAAAGTGGTAAATTTCCCCACGGTCTATCTTGCGTCAACTGTGGATAATTTAATGAATCTATCGCTGTAATAAAAGGTGAACTATACTACTTCAACTATCCTGAAGACTTGCACATCACACTCGAAGCTCAGTCTCAAGCTACCGACCACACTCACAGACTGCACAGTGTCAAGTGCTGAAGCACAACGAATCTCTTCAGGTACCCCGAACAGACCAAAAGGGGTCGCTTCCGGTACCAACCTACCCACTGACGATAAAGACGACTTAGAAGGCACAAACCTCTTTGCTTTGACTGAACAGCCTAAGTTGACCAGATTGACCACAGCAGACAGCAAGTTACATACTACTAGTTACCAATGGAAACACGAAAAATACATTCACATGCACTTTCACACAGACGGTAATGAGAAGGATTGAAATCTACGAGCATAAAACATATTCAATGTACATCTAATTGAGGGCTTGCATGTGAACAATTAGGTAATTTAAGTACTTTTATGGCGATGCTGTACGCAGAGACTTTGCAAGGTAATTGAAGGATAACTCCATTCACGGATACAATTTTCAATATTTCATGCACTATTTCGGCGAGGGAAAAACGACTCAAATGAAAGAACAAGATAAATGTACTGATAGAAGTCATAGCAGTAGTACAATCTGTAGTACCAGCAGTTGGGCAGTTGGTTCAAGCGTCAATAATCCTTTATCAGTAGCAGCAAGTAGTTTCTTCTGTTTCTTTTTTATGTTATTAGCAAATCGAATGTAGTTATAATTACTATGCACACTTTTATCATAAACAAATATAAGGTTTTATTTCTTTTCCATTGTACAGACAACAGAATGTGAACAATGATTAAATTAACGTAATACTATTCTTATTTTCACAAGAGTTTTCTTCGAATTAATTTGAAGATTCTAATTATGGTGATATATATGAATTCTACACACCTTAATTACAAATACAGCAGCAAACGAAGATAAAAAACGTGAGGAATAAACCATTAACACTGGCTGCTGCTAACAGAGCATCACGTCTAACACTCATGATAGATTATTTCGCGACCTGTGAGCACATACAAGCAATAAATAACGCTAGCTTTGTAACTAAGAGACTGGCAGTATGAAAATTGAGAACGTGAAGCACATTTTTAAGAAGAATGATGGTATCCTATCGCGGAGACAAGTAGTTATTTGTTTATATGATTCTATTCCCACCCACCCCCTTTTCCCTTACAACTCCGTCACCCGGCACTACACCCAAAAATACGCAACAGAGAAAGTCTGAGAGGAATTGTTTGGTCTCTGTGATGTAAATTATTTCGGCCAAATTCGTCCTAATTTGCATATAAATACAGCGGCGGCGACGCGGGACGCGCATTCGTCTACCGCCAACGTGTCGAGATTCCTTACGGGGCGCAGCGTTCCGCCGAATAAAAAGGCCGTCCCTCGTGAAAATAATATTCACCGTGTGGTGCGCTGCTCGCTGTAAATGGGGAGAGGACATTTTCTGCCAAGTTTATCGCGGCGCCCCGCCTTTTGTGATGTACGCCGTGGAAAGTCAGCACACGTTCCTCCTCTGTTTTCTCACCACCCACGCAGCCGGGCTACTTCACGCGACTTGTTTGCGGGCTGCGGCAGCTGACCCCAGCCTGCCGCCGCTCCCTCTTCTTTAATTAAGTAATTAAGTAATTAAACGGGAAAACCTCAGCTTAGATCGCTTCCCAACTTCGCTCAGCTTATTCGGAACTTTTTTTTCCTCTCGAAGAGAATTACTCCATTCAGCCTCGAAACAGCCAATGTTATTTGTTTCCCTTCTTCCAGCAACGCCAGTGATCCTAATGTGATTCATTTATTACGAATCGGGGTATCGTACTTGTTTATATCTAAATGTGCGGAAATAATTTTACGAATTTTAAAGTCACATTTCACATGAAATAAAAAGTTTGAAATCAGCTGTTTTATATACGTTTTCAACCACAGAACAGCATTAGTGATGACGTTCGGTGTATTCAGCATGTTGTGCAAATTCTTCAAGTAATGCTAACATCTCTCTCGTCTGTGTTTGCGTCCCCTGCAAGAAGGGGCATGGGTCTAGAAACATGCTTCTTTCACAACACGTATCCATTGTTTCTAACTACCGTTTTACTTGCAGATTTCACCGCATCAGAGAGACGATATGTCGCTTTTACGTCGGTAAAGCAATGAAGAATTCAGAAGTCATTTTTATCATGAAGAGGGCTCGTCCCATATTTGCTGATGGTTACAGGCATATATAAATAGAACGACTATCAGACTAAGTTGTAATTATGGAATACGTTTTGTGCTCTTTATTAGAGTCTATCTGGAGAGTTAAAATATCCTGTGTAAGAATCCATATGGTTTCCACAAAGTTCCACTAGATAGAGGTGCCCATGTTCATGCTGTGTTCCCTGATTTCATGAGGGCCTTAACGGTTGTTCGTAATTCTGAAACCTCTGAACTGCCAAGCATTCCAGAGAAGACAGAAGCTAGTTACATGGCTGATAGGCAAGAATGGTTGTTTCGAAACGCTTTCTATTAACACCATTTACAAAAGTTTTAAGTTAGTGGACAGAAAGGAATATAAAGAAAACCGTGTACTGACATAAACACTGTGTCGCTAATTAGTAAATTTCTCCCGTATTGTAACAGGGCACTATTAAAAGAACTGATAACAGCATTAGATTATGATACTAATTTTCTTTCAGGAGTGGGGCCGACCGACCGCCGTGTCGTCAATTAGCCGATGACAACATGTGGATGCGGTATGGATGGGTGGTCAGCTCAACACAATACCGACCGTTGTCAGATTAGCAGACCTAGGGCATCTACTGTTCTTTTTGTGTTTTTCCGTTATTTCATTCTGTGTTTCATCTTATTCCTTCGGCAGTTCTGTGCGAATGTCACATGACATCTCTAAAGTTCCAATTTTCAGAACTTTGCTGAGATTTTCATTGCAGAGGGTGGCCTGTCTCCTGAACGAACAAGCTGAAACACTAGCGGGCTGGGTCCTTAGTTGGCATCACGAGGCTGAGTACACCTCCAACGCCGGCCGGTGTGGCCGAATGGCTCTGGCGCTTCAGTCTGGAACCGCGCGACCGCTACGGTCACAGGTTCGAATCCTGCCTCGGGAATGGATGTATGTGATGTCCTTAGGTTAGTTAGGTTTAAGTAGTTCTACGTTCTAGGGGACTGATGACCTTAGATGTTAAGTCCCATAGTGCTCAGAGCCATTTTTGAACACCTCCAACGAAGGTAAAACCCTTGGCCCTTGGCAGTACCAGGAGCTGAATCCATGTCCTCTACATGACAAACAGTCAAACTGGCCACTTTTTTATTTCTTATTTTTTTGCCTCCATCACTCCTTTAAGCTCGACCTTGCACCCGCTACTCTTGTCTTCACTGGGCTAGCCTCTTCGCCACTAAACAAAATGTGTTGCTTTGTTGACAAAGTTAATTCGTTTCTTTTATTAGTAGATATAAGGTAATAAAATACGAGGTGTGGCTAGAAAAAAACCGAACTAGTTCTGGTGAAACAATAAAACGAATGCAATAAGGCTGAAAGTCGCGTGGCCTGTCACGTGACTCTCGCTCCGCCTACTGCTCGAGTTTCATCTGCCTCCTGCACTCAGTCTGCCCGTGGCGTCTGTTTTAAGTAGTTGACGTTTTGTCTGTGCGTCGGAAAATGTTGAGTGTACAGAAAGAACAGCGTGTTAACATCAAATTTTGTTTCAAACTAGGAAAATCTGCAAGTGAAACGTTTGTAATGTTACAACAAGTGTACGGCGATGATTGTTTATCGCGAACACAAGTGTTTGAGTGGTTTAAACGATTTAAAGATGGCCGCGAAGACACCAGTGATGACACTCGCACTGGCAGACCATTGTCAGCAAAAACTGATGCAAACATTGAAAAAATCGGTAAACTAATTCGACACTTTCCTTGTCAACTCCTGTTAACTCAGACACTGCTCTGATTGTTAAACGGTGATCTTGTCGAACAAGTTTACCGATTTTTTCAATGTTTGCATCAGTTTTTGCTGACAATGGTCTGCCAGTGCGAGTGTCATCATTGGTGTCTTCGCGGCCATCTTTAAATCGTTTAAACCACTCAAACACTTGTGTTCGCGATAAACAATCATCGCCGTACACTTGTTGTAACATTACAAACGTTTCACTTGCAGATTTTCCTAGTTTGAAACAAAATTTGATGTTAACACGCTGTTCTTTCTGTACACTCAACATTTTCCGACGCACAGACAAAACGTCAACTACTTAAAACAGACGCCACGGGCAGACTGAGTGCAGGAGGCAGATGAAACTCGAGCAGTAGGCGGAGCGAGAGTCACGTGACAGGCCACGCGACTTTCAGCCTTATTGCATTCGTTTTATTGTTTCACTAGTACTAGTCCGGTTTTTTTTCTAGCCACACCTCGTAAATATTTAATGAAATAAATACTTGGTTGATCATCAAACGTAAATTTCTCCTATGTTAAATACACCATTCAGCTACGGAGGCGATCATGCACTGAGGTGACAAAAGTAATGGGAAGGCGGTACGTACACATGCAGATGGCGGTAGTATCGTGTACACAAGTGAAAAAGGGCATTGCATTGGCGGAGCTGTCATTTGTGCTCAGGTGATTCGCGCGAAAACGTTTGCGGCCTGATAATGGCCACACGACGGGAATAAATGAACTGTGAACACGGAGTAGTTGTTGGAGCTCGACGTAGGAGACATTCCATTTCGTAAATGGTTAGGAAATTCCATATTCTGAATCCACAGTATTAAGAGTGTGCCGAGAATAATTTCAAGCATTACCTCTCACCACGGACAATGCAGTGACCGACGGCTTTCGTTTAACGATCTAGAGCAGCGGCGTGGAATATCCGCTGAAATCAACGTGGGGAGTACGACGAACATATCCGTTAGGATATTGCAGCGAAATCTGGTGTTAATGCGCTACGGCAGCAGACGACCGAAGCGAGTGGCCTTGCCGACACCACGAAATCGTCCGCAGCATCTCTCTTGGCGTATGGCCATATTGGTTGGGACCTAGACGACTGGAAAACCGTGGCCTAGCCAGATTAACCCCGATTCCAGTTGGTAAAAGCTGATGGTGGGGTTCGACTGTGGCGTAGACTCCAAGAAGCCACGTACCAAGCTTGTCAATAAGGAAATTTGTAATCTGGTGGTGGCTCCGTAATGGTGTGGAATGAACTGGGTCCTCCGGTATGTTCGGCTACTTGGAGATCATTTTCAGCCATTCGTGTACTTCATGTTCCCAAACAACGATGAAATTTTTATGGATAAGAATGTGCCAGGGCCACTATTGTTCGCGATTGGTTTAGAGAACATTATGGACAATTAGAGCGCATGACTTGCCCACTTGTATCGCCCGACATGAATCGCATCGAACATTTATGTGACATAACTGAGAGGTCAGTTTATTCGCATTCACCGGCAACACTTTCGCAGTTATGGACGGCTGTAGAGGCAGTCTGGCTCAGTAATTCTGCAGAGGACTTCCTACGACTTGTTGAGTTCAGCTGCACTACTCCTGGCAGAAGGAGGCCCGACGTGATTTTGGGAGATAGTCCATGATTTTTGTCGCCTCAGTGTATGTAATCCTTGTTTACAGAAAATTAGTTGCAGTCTAACAACATACATGTATAGTGCATAATTGGCAGTGATTTTTTCACTCTAAAACAAGCATTAAAAAGCGTCGGTTTTCTTTAATTACTGTCTAAGAGCAAGTAATAGCTTCATTGATGCTTAATTTAAACAATTTTTAGCGGTTTTGCATAAACTCACCACGATCTTAAGAATATTATGATATCAGCAGTTTCATCAACAAGAATAAACTATCAGTCTAGCTGACAAAAGTACTTCACTGAAAAAATTCCACACAAACAGAGATTGCATGACTTATAACAGTCTAGAAACAAATAGACAGTCCACAGTTTACTCACTGATGCAATATTGGCTTCTGTTCCGTAAAGACATTTACCTTAGAATAGTGTTATAGCCGAAACAAGCTGACAATAAGAAAGAAGCACTAGTAATTAAACTATTTGCAGCTTGCCTGGAATAATTCACTATAAAATGTCATATTATGCAGTATTCTATGCTGCGGGCTCAGCCGAAAAGAAAAAGTATTTTTGTAACTGAAAGGATTGATATTAAAAAACTCCTCATAACATTTTCCATTTAAATGTGAAGCTTCTTCTAAGCTTCGCTATTTCAATGGATCATCCAATAACATGTTAATCCACTCATTTATTACTAACGTATTCATCGGCCAAATATTGGAAAGTTTTCATGGGGCTGCAGACGGGAGAACCGTAGAAGGGTCGTAATTTTCTCTGCGCCAACTGCGGCATAAAAATGGAAATGTGATTTGATGCGCCCCGCATCGAATATGACGGAAGCAAAGGAAATGAAAATCATATCTTCAAGTGTTTACGTATTTGTAGCGAGCTTAGCGGTCACAAAACTCAGTAAACAGTTCAAGATGAAAATACGTAGAATACTGTGCGTCCATTTAAGGAGGTACAAACCCACACGAAGAAACTGCCTCTCCCGAAAGCTTCTTTGCGAGCGTAATAAAGACTGAACTGATGTTATTTTACAAGATGTTAAGTGTGCTCTCCCGCGCCGACAAATGAGCAGTACATTCGTGGCTAGCACACAACACGTTCCCAAACGCTATTGTGCACAGCAGGAACCGATGATGGCTGCCACCCAAGTAGATGCGCGCCGCAGACTTTAGCTGTCCACAGAAAGCAGTTCTTAGAAATACTTCGTACAGGAACACAACGGTGAACGTTTATCACCTGGCCATCTCTTTCTGTGAGAGAACTCCTTACGGTTTCCCAAAGGTTGCCCACTGCTCCTGTCTGAGCAAAGATACTTTGGCTCCGTTCGATATGGTAGGACATCCCACATACCCTCTCTAACAGTTATAGCACAGCGACAGCACAAACTAGCGTCTCCCAACATCCCTATTTTCTTACTTTTTTATTTCTCCTATTTATTTATTTATTTTTGTTTATTTGTTTGTATTATTTTATTTTAATTTAATTACAGTACGAGAGGATAGTAACATGACATTGGGAATCTTCCTGGTGCTGAGATGAATCCCCCTAACCACAGAAAGGGCTGACTGTCATTCTTTATTGTTCGTTACATTTCGTGAATAAATGTTCCAATGCATTTTCATTATCTAACAGTACAATGGTGACTAATGATTACTGGCTGCGGAGTTTACGGTTTTGTATTGCTTTGGACTGCATATGCCGTTATGAAAATCTTTAATCATTTACCCAGTTGTATTAAACGTGTGACGGGTAACAAATTTTCATTTTATAGTAAGCGACAAAAAATTTCTTCTCGCCAACTTCTGTTATTGCTGATCTTAATTTTTAATAATGTGGAGGATGGAAAAAGCTAAATTCTCAGGCTTTTCGCAGATAATGCAGTTGTCTATCAGGAGATTCTATAAAAATGGAGAAATATCCAACTACAGAATGTCGGTCTGGTGAAAAGAGTGGAAACTAGCTCTTAATACAGATAAACGCAGTTTTTTGCATTTCGCGAAATAAGAATGCAATGTTTCGCTTGACTTGACAGTAACTGTGATTTAACGTGAAGTGAAGCGACCAAATATACAAATCAAATGACAGACTACGATTCATTCGCAGAATAAAGGAAAACTGCAGTTTATTTACTAGAGAGATTTCAAACAAAGCAATTGTAGCTGCTCACACTTGAATACAGACAAGGTGTGTGGTGCTTACAAGTCTTCGAAATAGCAGAGGACATAGAGAAGGAACAAATATGGGCTGTGCGAATGGACACACGCTCGTTTGACTGACGGGAGAGTATGAGAGAATTGCTGAAAGACCAGCATCTCCGAGGGAGCGATGAAGTGGGGATTTTCCCTTATGACTATTTCACGAGTGTACCGTGAATATCCCCCCCCCTCCGTCCCCTCCAATGAACCATGAACCTTGCCGTTGGTGCGGAGGCTAGCGTGCCTCAGCGATACAGATGGCCGTACCATAGGTGCAGCCACAACGCAGGGGTATCTGTTGAACGGCCAAACAAACATGTGGTTCCTGAAGAGTGGCAGCAGCCTTTTCAGTAGTTGCAGGGATATCAGTCTGGATGATTGACTGATCTAGCCTTGTAAATTTAACCAAAACGACCTTGCTTTGCTGGTACTGCGAACGGCTGAAAGAAAGGGGAAACCACAGCCGTAACTTTGCCCTAGGGCATGCAGCTGTACTGTATGGTTAAATGATGATGGCGTCCTCTTGGGTACAATATTCCGGAGGTAAAATAGTCCCCCATTCGGATCTCCGGGCGGGGACTACTCAGGAGGACGTCATTATCAGGAGAAACAAAACTGGCGTTCTACGGACCGGAGCGTGGAATGTCAGATCCCTTAATCGGGCAGGTAGGCCAGAAAACTTTAAAAGGAAAATGTATAGGTTTAATTTAGATATAGTAGGAATTAGTGAAGTTCGGTGGCAGGTTCAAAATGGTTCAAATGGCTCTGAGCACTGTGGGACTTAACATCTGAGGTCATCAGTCCTCTAGAACTTAGAACTACTTAAACCAAACTAATCTAAGGACATCACACACATCCATGCCCGAGGCAGGATTCGAACCTGCGACCGTAGCGATCCCGCGGTTCCAGACTGTAGCGCCTAGAACCGATCGGCCACTCTGGCCGGCGAGAATGTTTAATACAGAATAAAAAAATTGGAGCTCGGGTAAGCTACTATGAACAGCATAGTGAACGCATTATAGCAACCAAGGTAGACACGAAGCCCACGCCAACCACAGCAGTACAAGTGTATATGCCAATTAGCTCCGCAGATGACGAAGAGACTGAAGAAATGTATGATGAATTGAAAGAAATTATTGAGATAGTGAAGGGAGACGAAAATTTAATAGTCATGTGGGATTGGACTTCGAGTGTAGGAAAAGGAAAAGAAGGAAAAGTAGTAGCGGAATATGGAATGGGGGTAAGGAATGGGAGAGGAAGCCGCCTGGTAGAATTTTGTACAGACCACAACTTAATCATAGCTAACACTTGGTTTAAGAATCACGAAAGAAGGTTGTATACGTGGAAGAGGCCTGGAGACACTGACAGGTTTCAAATAGATGATATAATAGTAAGACAGAGATTTTGGAACCAGGTTTTAAACTGTAAGACATTTCCAGGGACAGATGTGAGCTCTGATCACAATCTATTGGTTATGAACAGTAGATTAAAACTGAAGAACCTGCAAAACGGTGGCAATTTGAGACGGGACCTGGATAAACTGAAAGAACCAGAGATTGTACAGAGTTTCAGAGAGAGCATTTTATAACTATTGACAAGGTCGGGGGAAAGAAATACAGCTGAAGAAGAATGATTAGCTTTGAGAGATGAAATAGTGAAGGCAGCAGAGGATCAAGTAGGAAAAAAGACGAGGACTAGTAGAAATCCTTGGGTAACAGAATATATATTGAATTTAATTGATGAAAGAAGAAAATATAAAAAATTGCAGTATATCAAGCAGGCGAAAATGAATAAAACGTCTAAAAACTGAGATCTACAGGAAGTGCAAAATGGCTAAGACAGGATTGCTAGAGGACAAATGTAATGTTGCAGAGGCATATGGCACTAGGGGTAAGATTGATACTGCGTGCAGGAAGATTAAAGAGATCTTTGGAGAAAAGAGAACCACTTGAACGAATATCACGAGCTCAGATGGAAAACCACTTCTAAGCAAAGAAAAGAAAGCGGAAATGTGGAAAGAATATAAAGAGGGTCTATACAAGGGTGATGTACCGAGCGAGGTGGCGCAGTGGTTAGCACACTGGTCTCGCATTCGGGAGGACGTCAGTTCAATCCCGTGTCCGGCCATCCTGATTTAGGTTTCCCGTGATTTCTCTAAATCGCTCCAGACAAATGCCGGGGTGGTTCCTTCGAAAGGGCATGGCCGACTTCCTCCCCCGTCCCTCCCTAATCCGATGGAACCGATGAACTCGCTGTTTGGTCTCTTCCCCCAAACAATCCAGCCCAACCACAAGGACGATGTACTTGAGGGCAATATTATGGAAATGGAAGAGAACGTAGATGAAGATGAAATGGATGATGTGCATGAAGAGTTTGACAGAGCGCTGAAAGACCTAAATCGAAACAAGGCCCTGAGAGTATACAACAGTCCTTTCGAACTACTGATAGCCTTCGGAGAGCCAGCCCTGACAAAACTCTACCAACTGGTGAGCGAGATGTATGAAACAGATGAAATACCCTCAGACTTCAAGAAAAATATAATAATTCCAATCCCAAAGAAAGCTGGTGTTGACAGGTGTTAAAATTACCGAACTGTCAGTTTAATAAGTCACGGCAGCAAAATACTAACACGAATTCTTTACAGACGAACGGAAATCCTGGTAGGAGTCGACCTCGAGGAAGATCAGTTAGGTTTCCGGAGAAATGTTGGACCACGTGAGGCAATATTGAACCTAAGAATTTGCTTAGAAGATAGATTAAGGAAAGGCAAACCTACGTTTCTGGCATTTGTAGACTTAGAGAAAGCTTTTGACAATGTTGACTGGAGGACTCTCTATCAAATTCTGAAGGTGGCAGGGATAAAATACACCGCGCGAAAGGCTATTTACAATTTTTACAGAAACCAGATGGCAGTTGCAAGTGTCGAGGGTCACGAAAGGGAAGCAATGGTTGAGAAGGGAGTGAGACAGGGTTGTAGCCTATTCCCGATGTTATTCAATCAGTATATTGAGTAAGCAGTAAAGGAAACAAAAGAAAAATTTGTAGTAGGAATTAAAATCCATGGAGAAGAAATAAAAACTTTGAGGAGTGTAGCCATTTATGGAAGTGAATCATGCACGATAAATGGTTTAGACAAGAAGAGAACAGAAGCTTTCGAAATGTGGTGTTAGAGATGAATGCTGAAGATTAGATGGTTAGATCACGTAACTAATGTGGAAGTACTGAACTGAATTTGGGAGAAAAGGAATTTGTGGCACAAATTGACTAGAAGAAGGAATCGGTTGGTAGGATATGTTCTGGAGCATCAGGGGATCACCAGTTCAGTATTAGAGGCAGCGTGGAGGGTAAAAATCGTAGAGGGAGACCAAGAGATGAATACACAAAGCAGATTCAGAAGGAAATAACTTGCAGTAGGTACTTGGACATGAAGAAGCTTGCACAGGATAGAGTAGCATGGAGCACTGCATCAGACCAGTCTGTGGACTGAAGACCACAACAACAACACCGTGATGAACAGGAAACCGGTAAAACATCAAATCTCCGACATCGCTGCGACCGGAAAAAGATCCTGCAAGAACAGGACCAACGACGACTGAAGAGACTCGTTCAACGTGAAAAAAGTGCAACCATTCCGCAAATTGCTGTAGATTTCAGTACTGGGCCATCAATTAGTGTCATCGTGCGAACCATTCAACGAAACATCATCGATATGGGCTTTCGGAGCTGAGGGCCCACCCGTGTACCGTTAATGACTACACTATACAAAGGTTTACGCCTCGCATGGACCCATAAGCAACGACATTTCACTGTCGATGACTGGAAACATGATGCCTGGTGGGACGAGTCTCGTTTAAAATTCTACAGAGTCGATGGAAGTGTACGGGTATAGAGACAACCTCATGAATCCATGGACACTGCATCTCGCCAGGGGAGTGTTGAAGCAGATGGAGGTTCTGTAATGGTGTAGAGTGTGTGCAGTTGGAGTGATATTGGACACCTGATACTTCTAGATACGACTCTGACAGTGCTACATACGTAAGCAGCCTGTCTGGTCACCTGCATCCATTCATGTCAATTGTACGTTCCGATGGATTTGGGCAATTTCAGCATGGCAGTGCGAAGCTCCATACGCCCAGAATTGCTACAGAGTGGCGCCAGGAACACTCTTCTGACTTTAAACAC
Organism: Schistocerca nitens; assembly: GCF_023898315.1. Classification (NCBI taxonomy): domain Eukaryota; kingdom Metazoa; phylum Arthropoda; class Insecta; order Orthoptera; family Acrididae; genus Schistocerca; species Schistocerca nitens. Next base: position 969,644,816 of record NC_064616.1, on the reverse strand, counting down.
TTCTGCTAGCCACCAAATTCCTCAGACATGAACGTCACTGACCATATCTTGGATGCCTTGTAACGTGATGTTCAGAAGAGATCTCCAACCTATCGTACTCTTACGGATTTATGGATATCCCTGCAGAATTCATCGTGTCAATTCCCTCCAGCACTACTTCAGACATTAGGTGAGTACATGTCTTGTCGTGTTGCCGCACTTCTGGGTGCTCACGAGACCCTACACGATATTAGGCACATGTACCAGTTTCTTTGGCTCTTCACTGTAGTTCAGCCCTCTGCATGTCTGTCCCGTAGAGCTGCTGAAGATTAAATTAGGCAAATGGCACCTCTCTCAGGGGTTGCGGGCAGTCGTTCTTGCCATGCTCCAACTGCTAATGGATTGGGAAGCGACACTACTCCACGGAACATTCGGAGTGATGTGCAAAGTATAGACGAAAGTACAGCTCTAGGCGTCTTAATATTTCTAGTCGAGGTAACGAGTCGAACTGAACAATGCTGGACGTACGGCTTTAGAAAATCTACCGTAGCTGGCTCCGCTATTCACACTCTCGGCACACAGGAAGGAAATTATTCTGTGGTTAACAAAGTGGTGGAGCTATTACGATTTAGATAATGATGCAATGGATTGTATGTGTGTACAAGCTGTAGTCGAGGGTACCATTAAGTTGGCAATGAACGCGCTAGTTGTGTAGTCGTGGTGGGAGAAACTTCTTCCCTGGGAGCTCTTAACAGTAGCCTTACGAACGGATGAAGTCGTGGTCGGAGCTGTGAATCGATCGATTGAAGCATAGACTAAATGAAAATGTCGCTTTCCTCGCACTCGTCCGTGCAGTCAACACGAGACACAAGCCACGAATTCCAGGGCTGCTGACTCGGACGTTAAGACTCTCTCGGAGGAATAACATTGGCACACTTCGTAAAATGCAAATCAAAGCGGGGGCGTAGAGCCAGGCGCGCCATGTTTCCCACCGGAGAGCTCCGCAAACAGTTTTTCGCCCGCTGAAACACAATTCATGTCGTAAAGGGTTAATATGGCCGTGCGCGCCGTAACTGAATGCTAATTTTCGGTGCAGTAGCAGTTTAAGTGCTGAGATACGCGCTGGGGCTTAAATGTCTCGCGCTACCGGCGACCGTCATTCCGGCTGCTACAAGCCGAATAAATAATTAAAGCGCAGCCCAGCTGGCGGAACAAACGAGGCCCGTTCCCAGGGCAGAGCGCAACACAGCATTTCCCTGTTGTTCGGTATTATCGGCTTTAAAACTGATATACACGCACCTGACTTTTCTCATCGCTGCAGTGTCTTTTTAAAAGTGTCCAACCTGTTATAGTGACAATCGTTGTCACACTGTTCTGTACTAGTTTTTGGATGTATTATATGGTCCATGTCACTTATATCATCAAGAATGTGTTTTATTTTTATAATTAACAGCTTAGCGTTTAGTTAATCAGCCTGCAAAAGCGACAACCTTCGATAAGTCACGGGAAAATAAGGAGAATCACACCAGTCCTCTGATATTATGGAATCAAATAGCCGAAAAGGCCCTTAGTTTTGTGATTTCTCAAAATCACATCGGACGAAAGCCGAGGTGGTGCTTTTCACAGACCTGATGCAGCTTTTCACTGATTGAATAAGCGATTGTTGAAACCGGAAAACCTTATTCATTTGTTTTTCACCTTCTCCCATTTTGGTGACGGGGCGTATAATGGTACTGGGTAAGTAGCACACTGTTCTTTTCCAGCGTACAATCCAGTAAATATTCGGCAATAATTTCACTACTCGACCGAGTAACGTTTTTCCTATAATATTTATTTTTTACTTTCGTTCACATCCAAACAGGTATTAAAGCGTATATGAGTGACCACCACTCAAAATGTCCTATCACAACAGGGCGCGTAGCGTGGCCGTTAACAGCACCTTCCCCAATTATGCCGTATCTATTATCATCCGCAGGCAGCTCAGAGAAGTACTCCATACCAGTTGCCAATCTGATGCGGTTATCCGGCCCGACTGCTAAAAGACGCAGCCTCCGCTAGCTGCGAGTCTGTGGGCTGCACCTAGCCGTGTTGCAGCTGGGAGTTGAACTGATGACTTCCCGCTGGGGCCATCCACTGGCTGACTTCAGCCGACTTCAGGGGGCCTACCTGTGGATCCACGGTTTGGAGCCCGTGCTTTGAACCACTCGCACCTGGCTTGTCGCCTAGCCGCCGCCTGCCCTGCGTGTAAGCACTCTGCTGTCGCGGGCTTGGGTCCGCTAACGCTGAATCCTATGACAGGGGGTCCTTGGTTTACAGCTACGCCAAGCAATTAGAAGGTCACATATTGGCGCCAGCCGCCATGACTGATTTACTTCAGAGTTTTCCGATACAGCGAGCCTGTCATCTCTCTTTCCTGACACTGCCCTACACAGGAAACCTGACTTCTTTTCCATACCACGGCGTCCTTGTCCAACCTGCTAGCCGCCATCTGCCGCCGCGTACTGAACTAACCCTTGCACACCTAACTTTTTTCTGGAGAAAGTAAAGCGTTTCCTTATGCTTTGATGTTCTTAGATGACTTGTTAATGATTTTAAAAGCAAGATTAACACAAATATATGTACCTGTTTTCAAAACATACATTGTACACTTGGCTTCTTTTTGTGGAGTAAAAGCATTAACTGTTATAATAAATAAACCGAACATTCAGTAATTACAATGCGAAGTACCAATAATAACATTCAGTTATATAGTGGAATGTAACTAACCAGCCGCTTCCATTTATTCTGGCAGTCACAAGCTGCTGAAGACTGCTACATTCACTTGTTGATACTTTTGTACTGATGCCCAACAGGTGGCAGCCCTTGTACATGATGAAAAGATTGGACATTCACAAATGTGTACACGAGGTTTCCTTTGCATCTAAGACATAACCCTATAATTCCACTATCGACGACCGCCCGGTTCTACATATCTGCTGCCATGGCGAAAATCCTGCGACGTCTTCGTGACCTGCAAAACAGATCAATCAACACTCGATCCATCCTGACCCCGTCGCAATACTGAGAACTTCTGGTAGCTGTGTATACAGAGAGCCATGTTTGTAATAACTTCAGGATATTGAACTGATCAAAACTAGAACAATGTCTTGCACACACATATTCAGAAACAAATACTTGTTGATATATGGGCAATTCTGTTCGATGATGGTCATACATCTATTAAGAAATTACTCCCTTTTGCACATCGTTCAGCCAGCCTTAGCCGGCCGTTGTGGTCAAGCGGTTGTGGACGCTTCAGTCCGGAACCACGCGGCTGCTACGTTCGCAGGTTCGAATCCTGCCTCGGGCATGGATGTGGCTGCTGTCCTTAGGTTAGTTAGGTTTACGTAGTTCCAAGTCTAGGGGACTGATGACCTCAGATGTTAAGTCCCGTAGTGCTTAGAGCCATTTGAACCATTAGCCATCCTTCTCAAGGAATCAGCTACTCGTGCGAATACATCTGGCTGTGGTCTGATACGGTCATACGCATGCACCACACGCTCTGTAACGTGGGAAACTTATCGCTGTGTGTTGAATTCACCAATGCCTTTAAATCACACCTTACCCCGAAATATAGTGGATTAAGAAGCGCTAAACGACGAGGTCATGTACTAGACCTCAACTACCAACCCCCGTCGGCCTTTACACATATGCGTTTAGCACTTTCGTTGCGGGGTGTAGAAAGTGGGTACTGCCAATCATGCAGTTACCACACAATTGTCTTTCTGAAAGGACCAAGTTCACCAATAGCGCAGGCAATTTTCAGCTAAGAATCTTTTGGTTATCACTAACTGGTAACTTGTCCGGTAACGTGTGACACCCTACGAGAGTGTCACTCTCAATCCTCGCACTGACAATGAAACTAAAGCGAACCTTGTGCCTTACTTCCACAATCTCTGAAGGATTTTCATCTGCCCGCTCATAGTTATTGTGGTAATTCTTATCCAATCGCCCGCTTTCTGTAAATACCGCCTCAGCCCTGAATAAAATGCAGTGTGTGAAAACCAGACATTCGGCACGCAGCCTTAGAATCCATTGCCAGAACTGTAATCTACCATTGCGATCGTGTGGCTTTAGAACCTTCACACGGTGTACATGGAATAGGTATGACAAATTCTCAAGTAGAACAGACCGCGTAAGAGCATGTTTTGCTCCTATAGAAACTTCTGTTATTGGAATACTAGTTCCAGAATCATCGTCAATCGTTACAGCACTTACTCCTCCACGTCTGGCGTACGGACAGTGGGAGGCCTCCCTTGTTATTGCTGCAAATAACCCATTCTCCGTAACTCGCAGAAACAGCCTGCACAACAATTTTTATATGGACACGGTTCTGCGCACATGACACGAGAATGTCGACCAACGCCATTGCCTAAAACAAAGGAGAATTCCACGTCGGCCATTTTTCTTGTGAAATAACGCGCCACAGTTTCCATGGTTACGTTGTTCGCACTCCACAGTATCAATAATCTCGTTTTGATGCCTGATAAATCTCAAAACTGGGTGGACAGAACTGTTGATACTGATGACAGTCGCAAGTGCTGTAAATTACAACAGCATGGTAGTCATAGGTTTACATCAGCTAAAATAAACTAAAGATGATCTTAAATTACGAAAACGTATTTATTCTGCCAACCGTTGAAGTTATTTATTCACAGTACTCTGCATTTTTGTACAACTGATGATTGAAAGTTACTAAATGTATACACCACAGAAGCCCAAGCCATACAAAAATAAAATAAAAAAATGTCTAACTGATGATTATGAACACCAGATTCACGAGAGATACAAATAAGTTACTATTTGGCCGAAAGCTATACACATGCTTGAAACAATTTACGTTGACACATGCGGTGCTTGCAGATATCTCTCGAAAGGATATGAGACTTTTTTTCTAAAATACTATATTATATGGAAAAGGACATTCCACTGTGTATTTGTATGACGTGTGGGATGACACGACTCGGAGAGATGTTGATATTGAAACAGTTTACTGCAAAACATGAGAAATATGTTGTAAGGTTAGTGTGATCTGCAGCATGATCGAAGAAGGGAATAGCTGAAGTGGAATGTATCCAGTGCAGTACCAATTTCTGTCGTCTGAGTGGAACTTGTCGGTTCGTTCAAGTTATATGGAGATACGGCTGTTGACCCGTGCGGGGTTGGGGCGGCCTCAAAATAATATCGCCAATCCGTCCTGAAGCTGGCGTTGCGATTTTTCTTCAAACCTTTAAGACTTATTATTATGATGAGTACCGCTAATGCAAAAGATTCCGGATTAGTCTCCCAACTATCGGCTCTCCGGTAGGGGACTCTTTAGAGTCACACATACAAAAAACCATTAAAGGGGAAAACACCAGATCTCTGTACATCTGCACATATAATTGCCGGTCACTTGTGGGTGAATACAGACTAAGCGAAACTGAAAAAGAAGAAAATAAAATGGACTGTAGTTGGTCTGAGTGAAGTACGTCATAAAGGGGAACACAGTGTAACTCTGAAGTCAGGAAATGTTCTGTATCACTTCGGAGAAGAAGATGGTAGAACAATGTCGTGCGAAGCTCATCTAACTTCAGCCGATCGCTGTGTATATGAAGCTAAATCGCGTCTTGTGCGGAAGTATCGTTAGTGTTTTGTTGGTGCTGTTATAAAACGTGTATATTTCATTAGCATCGTTGTGTGTGTGTGTGTGTGTGTGTGAGTGTGAGTGTGCGTGTGTGTGTGTGTGTGTAGCCGGCCGCGGTGGCCGAGCGGTTGTAGGCGCTTCAGTCCGGAACCGTGCGACTGCTACGGTCGCAGGTTCGAATCCTGCCTCGGGCATGGATGTGTGTGATGTCCTTTGGTTAGTTAGGTTTAAGTAGTTCTAACTTCCAGGTGACTGATGACCTCAGAAGTTAAGTCCCATAGTGCTCAGAGCCACTTGAACCATTTGATGGCGTGGTTATCATACGCGATGAAATACGAAATAAAAGTGCCAGATCCATGAATCGGGATCCAAACAAATCAAGAAAGAATGCTGGATATGGAATTGAAAGTGAACTGACCAATGGCTGTGGCAGTTGGGCAACTATGAACGGCTCGTGATTGACGGTTAGCGCTCTGATTTCGGGGAAACCAGCTCCAATGCTTGAAGTGTCAACCATCAAGAAATTTTAATTGAATTTAACATACATTTAGATTTTCAACACACGGGAAACTGTTAAGATATTAAAGAGACACTTCATTCGCAAATGTCGTGTGGTCCGTGGTAGAAGACCTTCCATTTCAAGGTACAAAATGGTGCACGAATTACAAACTATGCCAAAACCGTCCACACGTTTTGTAAATAGTTTTTAAAACATACAGGTTTTTACTCACTACAGTACTCATTAACTGAAGAATGATCATCATCCTACAAACAGCTATCCTATAGTTCACATCGCTTCAGTATACAGAACTCGTAATATTTACAAAAGTTGCACGAAACAAAACCTTTCGTCTCACAAATAATAATACTACACAAAGTGCATTCCTTCATGTGTTTGTGAAATCGGTCACCAGACTGACATACCGACCATGAAACGTCATGTGTGCCTACAAACACTATCCTCCAACAGTCTCCCCCATATATTCGCTCATTACCTATACATTGCTATACATTTCGTACCTGGAAACTAAAGCAGATTGTATTTATATTTATTTGCAATAAATGGCTCTGAGCACTATGGGACTTAACTTCTGAGGTCATCAGTCCCCTAGAACTTAGAACTACTTAAACCTAACTAGCCTAAGGACATCACACACATCCATACCCGAAGCAGGATTCGAACCTGCGACCGTAGCGGTCGCGCGGTTCCAGACTGTAGCACCTAGAACCGATCGGCCACCTCGGACGGCTTTGCAATAAATATTATTATATAATTTTACTTGGTTAATGCAACATAATAACTAAATTCACATGCACAATACCTTAACCACTTACAAACTGTGATAATCTACCGAATCTTTAGAAATGAATTTACTAAACAGCTATTTATGAGCGACTGTCACATGGAAACGAGACAGATGGAAAAAGAAAGCAAACTGTTTATTATTTCAAAAGAAAGTGCCATGAATTTTAATATGTTTATCCCACTGTGAGACAAGACGGCCAATGCCTTTATGGAAAAATGTTCGCGGGTGCCTAAGGAACTATGGTCCGACCCTGGCATGCACTCTCCATCCGCAGCACATCCACAGCCAAGAAAGTCTTTCTTCAGGGCTCAAAAAATATGAAAATCGTATGCGGAGAGATCGGGAGTGTATATAGGACGTATAAGGACTTCCTAACGAAATTTCCGCTGCGTGCCCGTAACGATCCTAGGCAATATGTGGGTGGGTTCCTTGTATGTTGCAGAAGTTTCACCGGGAAGTTGTTACCACTTACACATTTCGCATACATTTCCGATCTCTCCCCATGCGATTTCCATATTTTTGTAGCACTAATGAAAGATACTGTTGGGCGTCGATTTGTTTCGGATGAAGAGGTGCATGCCTGGATACAATCCTGGTTTTGTAGGCAGCCACAACCATTTTTCCATAAAGGCACTGACTGTCCAGTCTCATTGTATGATAAATTCATTAAAATTTCTGACGATTACTTTCGAAATAGTAAACAGTTTACTTACTTTTTTACATGTTTGTAGTTTTTATTTGACTCCTCTTATAGATTATTTTAAATTCATGACTCCACTGCATTGAACTGTAACACCAGCTCGCGTGCAGTCTCCGTCACTAGCATAGTATTTCTGCAAACACGAATACCTTGACCCGACTAAGCTCGTATTATAGTGCAGTGTAATCTAAGGCACGTCTTGAGAATGAACTCTGCTAGTCTCTGCATTTAATGCGGTTCCTGAAGCGAGCGGACATAGCGGAATTACTAAGGCAGCGTCCGCAAAAACATTTGTTCCATCGGACACCCAGTCGGGCGTACAGCATAACCTTTCGGACTAAAAGTTTATCGACAAGAGTTTGTTGCATTAAGAAATGTAGATGTTAATAACGGCACACTGCAGAACAAATAGATGGAATCAGAAAGAGAGAAAAAAACTGATTTAAAAAATTACCGTAGCGCTTATTCGAGCGTTTCGTATTGCGCGTAAATTATCGCGTCATTCATATAACGTTATCTCCATCAAATAAAATTACTGTTTCTGCTATCGAAGCTAGTGTCTAAAGAGTAAAATACAGTGCACAATTATGGTAAGTGGAGTGGAATTAGCAGTTAAAACGCTTTTCGGGTATGATCTAGCAGCCGCCTCGCTGTTTTAATCGGAGGCTGACTGCGGCGGCCGCCTGGGATTTCAAAGCGGCCGACGGGTATCGATTGTGAATCAACTAACCGACGTCCACATTTAATCGCTCTGCGAGAAGTGGACGGGGCACGGATTTTGTTCCTTCTTTTCTGCTACAGAATTAATGTTTGGAGAGGGATTCGTGGCTGCGGAATGTTAACAGGGGTTCGTGGATTGTTTAAGTTGCTTCTTTCCTCGAGGAAAGTTTTGGACAGTCTTTAATACACTGCCGGTCATGCTTTTTTTGTCGGCACTACGCATTGGCATACGTACTGTTGACATTCATCTTGCGTGACACCTGACTGATCATAAAGCTGAGCTTCTGGTTAAAGATTAACTTGCCTTCTTTCGGTCATCAGCCCAAAGATTGTGTAATATTCTCATATTGACGTGTTATTTTTCGGCTGAGAATTACAGTGACTCTCACAGAATACCCAGGAGCAACAGTGTCCCTAATTTGCTGGGAAGTGGCGGTGCGGTCCCCTACGGCACTGCGTAGGATCCTACGGGCTTGGCGTGCATCCGTGCGTCGCTGCGGTCCGGTCCCAGGTCGACGGGCACGTGCACCTTCCGCCGACCACTGGCGACAACATCGATGTACTGTGGAGACCTCACGCCCCACGTGTTGAGCAATTCGGCGGTACGTCCACCCGGCCTCCCGCATGCCCACTATACGCCCTCGCTCAAAGTCCGTCAACTGCACATACGGTTCACGTCCACGCTGTCGCGGCATGCTACCAGTGTTAAAGACTGCGATGGAGCTCCGTATGCCACGGCAAACTGGCTGACACTGACGGCGGCGGTGCACAAATGCTGCGCAGCTAGCGCCATTCGACGGCCAACACCGCGGTTCCTGGTGTGTCCGCTGTGCCGTGCGTGTGATCATTGCTTGTACAGCCCTCTCGCAGTGTCCGGAGCAAGTATGGTGGGTCTGACACACCGGTGTCAATGTGTTCTTTTTTCCATTTCCAGGAGTGTACATTCATCCTGATGTTAAATCAGATACGAATACCAAAGTGAATCTTAAAAATTTAATAGTACATTGTTAGTGAGTCAGTCTCAAATTTCAGCAATCTTTCAACTGATTTAATGTCGATATCCTATCGCGACGCTTGTAAGCAAATCTTCATATCAGTGCAACTCGTTGAGTCTGAAATATCTTGATGTGCCATTTGTTCTCTTATCGACGCTTGTCTCTTCAATTCTTCCTTTACATCGCCAATCCAACTACAATTTCCTGAGACGCATTATGTGGCAAAATGTGCACAGCCACTATGTCTCTTCTAATCATAATGTTCTTTGCTATACATCTTTTTGTGTCGTCTGTTGAAGAAAGACCAGGTCTTTATGAACATTTATTGTATGTTTCTGACTCAGAAATATGGCAAAATTTCTATAAAGAGTAACTCATAAACGAAAGATTTTTCAAATGGTTCAAATGGCTCTGAGCACTATGGGACTCAACTGCTGTGGTCATTAGTCCCCTAGAACTTAGAACTAGTTAAACCTAACTAACCTAAGGACATCACAAACATCCATGCCCGAGGCAGGATTCGAACCTGCGACCGTAGCGGTCTTGCGGTTCCAGACTGCAGCGCCTTTAACCGCACGGCCACTTCGGCCGGCGAAAGATTTTTCCACATATATTTATTCATCTTCATCCGCATGCCTTTTTTTGGTATGAGAAAACTCGTGAAGTTCGTAGGAGTATCAGAGCCTATACGAACTTTTATACATAGTTGTGTAAAAGAACAATATTCTATTTCGAAAATGCCAGCATCACACATCAAAATGAAACTAGAACACTTCTACAATAATGTATGAGATATCTATGTCAAGGGTTACAAATAATATCGCGCTGAATGATCAAGATTTCTGCTAAACAATTAGTGTTTTCAAAACTAATGATAATTGAAAAGGAAAATTTACAATCATTATGTATTACCAGTTTTGACATATGTCAAATTGGGGTTTCTCAGTGAACAATGAAGAAATGGATGCTAGATGATATTAGGAGAATCAGGAAAACAAGTAAATCGGTTGTAGAAGAGTCATAATTAGGCCTATTATGAGAACGAAAAGGAGGTAGGTTCAAATGGCTCTGAGCACTATGGGACTTAACTTCTGAGGTCATCAGTCCCCTAGAACTTAGAACTACTTAAACCTAACTATCCCAAGGACATCACACACATCCATGCCCGAGGCAGGATTCGAACCTGGGACCGTTGCGGTCGCGCGGGTCCCGACTGCAGCGCCTAGAACCTCTCGGCCACCCTGGCCGGCGAAATGGAGGTAGGCGACGGATACAGGGCGTCCACAAAAATATGGAAATACCAAAGACAAAACACATTACCATACAGTGTAGCGAAACAGTTGGCATTCAAAACAGCTTCGAGTCGTCTCAGAACGGACCTGTCTGGTTCTCAAGAATGTATTATACCACTCTTCCTGCAAAATTGTGGCACATTCAAGTAATTATGATAGAGGTGGATAGCGTTCGCGCACGCTGTTCTCCAAAAGAAGCCACAAAGGCTCAATAATATTGAGAAATGGTGAGTGTGGTGACCAGAGGAGGTGGGAAAATCCATCCTAGTGCCCTAGTAGCCAGTTCCATACGATGTAAGCGGTGTGTAGACGTGTCCTGTCATCTTGCAATACAGCATCTTAATTTGGAAACAAATACTATACCATAGGATGAAACTAATCGGCCAGACTGGCCACATAATCCATGGTGGTAGCACGACCTCGGTGAGTAACTACGGCTCCCATGGAACACAGCAATTCGGCTGTCCGAAAAACCCCTGCCATGTTTCACTCTTGGGACGTAAACTCAGCCAGAATTTGGAAACAGTGTGAAACAAGATTCATCCAATCAAATGACGTTTTCCTATTGCTCCATAACCCAGATGTTATAGCCACGGCACCAAGTTTTCCTATTTCTGGCGTTTGCATCACTGATGAATGATTTTGGAAAAACAGCTCCCTCCGCAGTTGCTTGCTTATGGAGCTCTCTTAGTGTGCTTTTGGTGCTGCTCGTGTTGGCGAGTGCGACATTCAGTTCTGCAGTGTCGTCCTCTTGTTTCCCATCACAGTTCTTTTTAATGACCTTGTGTCACGATCACTCAACACGCACTTCCTCCCGCGACGTAACACAGCGCTTTCCCTGTATCCTGTATAAATATCCCATAAAATGCCTCTTGAACCATCAGACAGTTCTGCTGCTGGTTTGGAGAGCACCCACCATGCACTCACCAACAATTTGCCTACGTTCGGATTTACTTAGTTCCGACATAGTGCACACACAACTACACAAAACACTGTCATGGTCGTACACGTGCCATTCGTGGTCAAATACAACGGTACCACCTGCAGGTTTGACTAGCATCAGCATTTATGTTCAAAAATGGCTCTGACCACTATGGGACTTAACATCTGAGGTCGTCAGTCCCCTAGAACTACTTAAACCTAACTAACCTAAGGACATCACATACATCCGTGCCCGAGGCAGGATTCGAACCTGCGACCGTAGCGGTCGCGCGGTTCCAGACTGAAGAACCTAGATCTGCTCGGTCACAAAGGCCGGCTAGCATTTATGCTGCTCGCGGTTTTTCCATATTTTTGCCGATCCGCTGTAGTACGGCGGATGGACATATGCACCGAGTAAGTTCTTTTATGAATCAAAGAGACATGAAAATACCGAGAGAACCATGTAACTGATGTTTCGTAGATGACTGTAATCAATGGAAGAGTCTAGAGTATACGTTTGCCTAGCTGTGAGTGTTAAATGACTACTACGGGTAACCTTACCTCTCTCTGGCACATTATGATGGAAGTAAATCTGTCCTCACAAAGCACAAATAGTTCAGTTACATAATACGTGGCATGTGGAAATCAGTTGTGCTTTGAACTATTCAGCCAACAAAATAAATACCGAGTTTACGACGTGCATGTGAATGCCATTCTTATAATATTTAACATCTATAGAACGCGATGCAGTAAAGATGTCTACATACTAAATGAAACACGGTTCTAGATGACATATCGTGATACTAGAAGTTGCAATCCGTAACACAACTATTCAGTAAGATAGAAACTTCAAAGGGTCCCTTTGTCTGACAGCATGCGTACATGACAAGGCCAACATGTGGACATACTACCTTATGTTCGATGTATGCGCATTTCACTAGTCTAGTCAAAGAGGTCATACTATCCAGATCATTGCTGTGAGCACTTCCATTCCTCTGAGTTTTAATCTGTACACTGTGTAGGGATCCCACACTGCTGACCTAGAAACTTCTACTGTATTGTCAGGATGCAGACCGAGGACCTGTGCGCCGTCGTTAGACGCAAAAAAAGCAATATTTATGATAACTTAATTTTTTACTCAGAATCGTAAGGGTAGGTGTCGTGTTTCCTGCGACGGCTGGTGACTACTTAATCCAGGGACGAATTTGCTGATCGAACAGCAGTCTGAGCGCTGCCGAGAACACTGCATCAGCTCGGAATGACATCCTGGTGGTCAGTTTCCCGGCCGCTGGCGAGGTAGGCATCCCTCGTCGGGAGCCCTGCTTGGAGATGGTGGTGTCCACGACGTACGTGTTCGATTCGCACCCCGTTTCAGGAAGTACTCAGTTCCTCTCAGAGCACTGCCCACGTTGTACTATCATGTGAACCACGATGTCGGATGCCGTGATATGGCGCTGAATGTTAAATCTGGTCCGCAGTTATAGTAGGCCGTCAGACTCATATGACGCTGGAGTTTTAGGGCAGCTTTTGTCCTGGACAGGAGCCGTGTTAGTAAGCCACTGGACTACCCGTCATTGCTCGCTGCTGAGCTGACTTCAGTACTGGGTGCTGGACTTCACTATCCATGGGTGTGGATCACTAACCTTCTTGTAAGGCAGTAAACATAAGACCAACATCAGAACAATGTCACATACAAGCTGTTACCATACCACAACCAGAGAATCAAGTGCAAACGACATGAACGTCATAGATCCTACTGATCGAGTGTTCTACGATAGTGGATGTGGAGTATTTACGTCGTCGAGGACAGGCTCCACTCTACAACGCCATTCTTACAACCGAATCGTTTTGTTCTTCTCGAGGCATCAGCAGCGTTCATATCCGCTTCATTTCCTGAGAGAATTTGTTACTGTGTATTTACTGCTTAGCCAGACTTCTGCTAGACGATGTTTCGTCCTATCAGTGTCTCGTATACAGGGTGTTAAAAAAAAAAAAAAAAAAAAAAAAAGGTTCAAATGGCTGTGAGCACTATGGGACTTAACAGCTATGGTCATCAGGCCCCTAGAACTTAGAACTACTTAAACCTAACTAACCTAAGGACAGCACACAACACCCAGTCATCACGAGGCAGAGAAAATCCCTGACCCCGCCGGGAATCGAATCCGGGAACCCGGGCGCGGGAAGCGAGAACGCTACCGCACGACCACGAGCTGCGGACAACCTGTCACAAAAAGGTACGGCCAAACTTTCAGGAAACATTCCTCACACACAAATAAAGAAAAGATGTTATGTGGACATGTGTCCGGAAACGCTTAATCTCCATGTTAGAGCTCATTTTAGTTTCGTCAGTATGTACTGTACTTCCTCAATTCACCGCCAGTTGGCCCAATTAAAGGTAGGTAATGTTGACTTCGGTGCTTGTGTTGTCATGCGACTCATTGCTCTACAGTACTAGTATCAAGCACATCAATACGTGGCATCAACAGGTTAGTGTTCATCACGATCGTGATTTTGCAGTCAGTGCAATGTTTACAAATGCGGAGTTGCCAGATGCCCATTTGATGTATGGATTAGCACGGGGCAATAGCCGTGGCGCGGTACGTTTGTATCGAGACAGATTTCCAGAACGAAGGTGTCCCGACAGGAAGACGTTCGAAGCAATTGATCGGCGTCTTAGGGAGCACGGAACATTCCAGCCTATGACTCGCGACTGGGGAAGACCTAGAACGACGAGGACACCTCCAATGGACGAGGCAATTCTTCGTGCAGTTGACGGTAACCCTAATGTCAACGTCAGAGAAGTTGCTGCTGTACAAGGTAACGTTGACCACGTCACTGTATGGAGAGTGCTACGGGAGAACCAGTTGTTTCCGTACCATGTACAGCGTGTGCAGGCACTATCAGCTGACTGGCCTCCACGGGTACACTTCTGCGAATGGTTCATCCAACAATGTGTCATTCCTCATTTCAGTGCAAATGTTCTCTTTACGGATGAGGCTTCATTCCAACGTGATCAAATTGTAAATTTTCACAATCAACATGTGTGCTGACGTGAATCCGCTCGCAATTGTGCAATCACGTCGTCAACACAGATTTTCTTTGAACGTTTGGGCAGGCATTGTTGGTGATGTCTTGATTGGGCCCCACGTTCTTCCACCTACGCTCAATGAAGCACGTTATCATGATTTCATACGGGATACTCTACCTGTGTTGCTAGAATATGTGCCTTTACAAGTACGACACAACATGTGGTTCATGCACGATGGAGCTCCTGCACATTTCAGTCGAAGTGTTTGTACGCTTCTCAACAACAGATTCGGTGACCGATGGATTGGTAGAGGCGGACCAATTCCATGGCCTACACGCTCTCCTGACCTCAACCCTCTTGACTTTCATTTATGGGGGCATTTGAAAGCTCTCGTCTACGCAACCCCGGTACCAAATGTAGAGACTATTCGTGCTCGTATTGTGGACGGCTGTGATACAATACGCCATTCTACAGGGCTGCATCAGCGTATCAGCGATTCCATGCGACGGGGGGTGGATGCATATATCCTCGCTAACGGAGGACATTTTGAGCACATCCTGTAACAAAGTGTTTGAAGTCACGCTGGTACGTTGTGTTGCTGTGTGTTTCCATTCCATGATTAATGTGATTTGAAGAGAAGTAATAAAATGAGCTCTAACATGGAAAGTAAGCGTTTCCGGACACATGTCCACATAACATATTTTCTTTCTTTGTGTGTGAGGAATGTTTCCAGAAAGTTTGGCCGTACCTTTTTGTAACACCCTGTATAACATTAAGAAAGCAGTTTGGTTTGAATTACTCTGACGATTTTCTTCTGAGCTCGTTCGCAGTCTCGCATAAGAGCGTCGAGGTTGGTGTCTTCCTGATCGACTAACAGTATTGAAATGTTTACCCTTCTGGGATGACGGCTGCTGATACTTCCACGTGACTGAGTAACGCCGGCTGCTCGAATTTATAAAACCTTTCTGTCCTGTTTCCTTACTAATTTGTCACGTAACGGTTGAAACTCCGGACTAGCAGTTCGATGACGAACAAGGGAATTTTGGGGGGGAGGACTCTGTGAAAATGTCTCCCCTAAATCAGGACTATAGTGCATGAAATGCTGATCTTAACAAATGGTTATACGTACCGCTTAAGGGGACTGCAAAAGGTGGTGCGAATATAGTATGTCGATTACGATTTTCTTAATGGAAAATCTTTGTTCTGAATCTTCTCTTTAATTTGATGTATGTTTCGTTGAATTTGACTGACTGTAAGTATTTTTAATTTATTTTTAAATAATTTACTGCCCAACTAATTTATAGAGCTTTCATGGGCACTACTTTTGTTACGACAAGTTATGTCGGGAGTTGTTTGCCCTAGAAGACTGTGATTTGTGTTGATTCATTGTAAACATTCTACTGCATAGTTTGGCTACATTGTTTTCTGTGATATCATTTCCTGTTTGTGGTCTAACGTATGGTACAGCCCATGTTTTGTAAGGCGCATTACACCTTTCGTTGTGTATATTTGGAATTGTTACTCATTGAGCCGTGTTTCTCTCTTTAATACTACTCCAATAAAGGGAAAAATTTAAGAAGAGAAGGTACAAATGAAATAGATTCTACCGAACATGTCTGGTTTGGAAATTAACAATCAGAAAATGAGATTAGGCGACCAACACTGAACAAACTTCTTCATCACCATCTGCTTCCTAGAAGAAGCTTGTGAACAGTAATGAAGTATACAGTGAAAAGAACTTCAGACACCTGAAAAATCTGAGAACTTTAACCTTTTTGAGACGAGCGTTGGGTTGAGATGCATAAGTAAAGGCTCCAGGGATGCAAAAGCTTTGTTTGCTCTTACAAATCTGTCATGCTCTCCTACTAATGATTCAAGATACGCAGATACTTTAGAGAAAACAGTAAAAGAAATTGAAGAAGAGTTAATGAACTCTGTAACAGGGGAAGCAGTTGAGGAAAATCATGGTAACAACGAAATTTTCATAACATTTGACGGATCGTGGCCGTAAAGGGGCCATCAGACTAAAGCATTTTGTGCATCTGTCGTAAGTATTGCCAACGGTAGCGTGTTTGATGTGGAGATATTGTCCAATTATTGCATAGATGCACAAAAGTGGGTACCAACAACGAAAAAAAAAACAACTGGACAAATATAACTGTCAGAAAACGTATGAGGGATCCAGTGAAGGAATGGAAAATGCCTCAGCTGTGAAAAACTTTCCACGCTATGCTAAATTCACGGGTGATGGTGATTCCAGTTGATTCAGATTAATAACCGACAGCAGGCCCTATGATGACCTAACACCGCAAAGGTTAGAGTGAGTCTGTCATGTACAGAAACGAATGAGTACCCGACTGCACAAAATCACGGAGAACTTCTATAGCAAAAAGCTTGAAGATGGCTAGACTCTTATAGGACGTTTGACTGACAAAACAATCAGTCAGCTAAGTGAATACTACGGCCAAGCCATCGGAAAGAATACAAACAACCTGGAAGGAACGAGAAAACCACTATGTGGAACTTCTTTTCCACAAGACGTCAAGTGACGAGAAGCCACTACACAACTTGTGTTGAGTTGACTGTGTACATACGTCAAAGTTGAAGTAGCAGCAACCGAATATACCCATAGAAACACCATCTCTGAAGCTGTTGCAATCGTAACAACGCTAATATATAGAGATCTAGCACATCTAGGTATTCTAAAGAAATTAATCATTGGAAAAACTCAGAATGTGAGTCTTTCAACAGTGAAAACATTGAATATAGGGGTCAATGATGCTATGCTCACCTTCAGTGAAGGAAATGCAGGCAGAATAAAGGTTTTGAAGCAATTTGAAATTATGTCCGACCGTAATACGGAAGCAACGGAACCAATGC
This sequence comes from Schistocerca nitens, assembly GCF_023898315.1. NCBI lineage: Eukaryota > Metazoa > Arthropoda > Insecta > Orthoptera > Acrididae > Schistocerca > Schistocerca nitens. The sequence continues at coordinate 969,627,329 of NC_064616.1, read as the reverse complement.
TACAAGAACTGGATTGACAGTAAGTCTCCAAGGCAGAAATGATGCTCAAAAAACAAAACAAAATCAGCAAGATTCGTCCGACGGAGAAAGAGGCTGCGTCTGGCCGAGCTACAACAAGAGGAAGATTACAAAGCTGAAGAGTTTCAGGATGCCTCTTGATCCAATAGTTTTCCTTTACTCCACCTTTCAAGTGCGATTTCTGAAAAACTAATATTTTTCGCAAATGTTTCCCTTTACCTCAGAAACTACATAAGCTAAGTCTCTGACGTTTTTACCTCTTATTTACAGCGGTATTATTGTTGAGCAGTTCTAAAAAGGTCGAAATAGCACTCATAATTTGATCATAAAAAATATATTTTTAAGAAATTACATAATTTTTACGACACACATTAAAAAATTCATACCTTGATTCCTAACAAAAGTTAGATACTTGGTAGTAGATCAGTGAATGTATAAGATATGTTTTGTAAATAAAACTGCCTTTTCCTACTGCTAGTTACTTTATTTACCCCATATGCGTTTCGCCTTTCCTGTTCTAAGGCATCATCAGTAGGATCTATAACGATACAGTTTTGTTTGTTTTAGATTATTAAACAGTCCACTTCGTGATTCTTTCGTAAAAAAATTAATTTCTTACGATTTGCTGATCTGCATTTTCTCACATCTGGTCTGGAGGTCGCACTACCAGTTTTATCACTACCATATAGTAACCTCTTTGTGTTCTCGCCTTCCACACACTGTCCACCATGTTTCTCACTCTTTTTTGTGGTGGACTATTGTTCTTTTGTCACTCGATGCAGCTATTTCGTCGTACACTGTAATGTAAATATTGCGACTCCATTACGTGTTTCATCTTCTTTGGTATGTTTACCTATTTGCTGCCAACCTAACGAAGTATATGTTCGAGACTAACTTCTATTTATAATATTTATACCGTGTGTGTGTATGAGTGAGAGAGAGAGACGGGCATAGAGCAGACGAGGTTTTTCTTTTTGCGTGGGGGGAGGGGGGTGGGGAGGTGCGGGTGTACTAGCTGTTAGCGAGTGGTTGAAAACTTTGGTGACAGCTGACTGGACTTTTCGTTTCAGTATTCTGTGGAGGGTTTCATGGATGAGTGAATGAAAAGATTTTGGGTTCTATCATTATTATATTGGACTGTATTATTATATTAATACTTTTTGAGTTGAATACAGGTGAAATTTGCGTTTTGATGTAACTCGCATATTATAAGCAAGCAGCACTTCGACACATGCTCCATAGACTCAACACAATACCAAAGAAAGCTTCCAAAAAGAACTGGACGTAATAATGCAGACAGCACAAAATAACGGTTACAATAATAACACAATCACAAAGCTAAACAACAAAATTAAAAGTAAAATAAAAGCAGAAAGCTCCAAGCCACAGACAACAACACAACAGAACGAAACACAAACACGCAGTCCCATAACAACTACACAGGTCAATCAGAAAAAGATGAAACAAAACACAAGATGGTACACAATGACATACAAATACAAACTCACCCATAAAATCACCAAAATTTTCAGAAGACAGGGAATAAACATAGCATACACAACAGACAATCCTATACAAAAATACACCCCAAAACTGACAAAAAACAGAGACATATCCAAGAAATCAGTTATATATCAGCTACAGTGTAACACTTGTGAAGGCACATCAATAGGGCAAACAGGGAGAAAATTTGACATCAGATACAAAGAACACATGAGAGACTGGAAATATGGGAAAAACCACTAAACATTTGCAGAACACCTAAGAGAAAACGACCACAAACCAACCACAAGAGAAGATGACATGAAAATAATTAGAATCAACTATAAAAAAATCTCCTAACCATGCAAGAAAATTACCACACACAGAAAACCAAAGCAGAGAGGAAAATCCTGTTGAATGGCTAAGTACACATGCCAAGCAATTCATTATACACACTAATAGATATAAATGACAGAATAACGTTCACAAAAAGTATTAATATAACAATACTGTCCAATATAATAATGATAGAACCCAAAATCTTTTCACTCACTCATCCATGAACCCCTCCACAGAATATTGAAACGAAAAGTCAAATCAGCTGTCACCAATGTCTTCAACCACTCGCTAACAGCTAGTACACCTGCACCCCCCCCCCTCCCCCACCCAAAAAAAAAAAATACCTCGTCTGCTCTATCCCCGTCTCTCTCTCTCACTCATATACACACACGGTATAAACATCATAAATAGAAGTTAGTCTCGAACATATACTTCGTTAGGTTGGCAGCAAATAGGTAAAGATACCAAAGAAGATGAAACACGTATTGGAGTCGCAATATTTACGTTACAGTGTACGATGAAATAGTTGTATCGAGTGACAAGAGAACAATAGCACACGACAAAAAAAAGTAAGAAAAATGGTGAACAGTGTGTGGAAGGCGAGAACACAAAGATGTTATTATATGGCAGTGATAAAAGTGGTAGTGCGACCTCCAGACCAGATGTGAGGAAACGCAGATCAGTAAATAGTAAGTAATTACTTTTTTTACAAAAAATCATGAAGTGAACTGTTTAATAATCTAAAACTAATAAAACTGTATCGTTATAGATCCCACTGATGATGCCTTAGAAAAGGAGAAGGCGAAACGCGTGTGGGATAAATAAAGTAACTAGCAGCAGGAAAAGACAGTGTCATTTACAAAACAAGTATTTATATGCTTGCTGCGGAGGATGGCCACACAAACATACTTGGAATATAATATGACTCTATATCCCGGCAAAGTTTTGTTTTATTACCTAGGATAGTTCCTGAGAAAAAAGGATATAAATATGTTAAATTTCACGTTTCAGGAGAGGGTATTGATACGCCCCTTAATGACTAATATTTCGTAGCTACTAGTTTACTTTACGATATGTGAGTTACATCAAAACTCAAATTTCAGCTATATTCAATTCATTTCTTGATACACAATACACTAAAGGAAAAATGTGCTTATAAGCTAGAGTACGAATCAAATATGCCAATTTATGTGACGAGGCGGAAGACACAACTGATCTACGGAATTAAAGATAAGTTTTGGAAAATGTTGTGACGGATTGCCCAGAGTTACGTATTACTTTTCAGTAAACCATTGTTTTCTCTAATTTGTGAGGAAACGATTATGTTCTCGGATGCTAAATATCAGGTAGAAATACTTTTTGAGGGTAAATTAATAGTGAAGCAGCGAATACCGTGAGAGAGGAGTAGTCCTCTATGAGACAAATTCGATTGTATAAATATTTCGTAAATCTGAAAAGAAATTATGGAACGGAAATACATTTGAAACTGGGATTTTGTGTCGCTGTTGTGATGGGTCGCATGAAGTAGCATATGGAAGTTTTTGTCTCTCTCGTCAGCGGAAGTCAACAATAGCGTTTCAGTTAACTTTTATTAATTCATGTTACATTGATATAAAAAATAGTTAACCCTAAATTACTTCCCCCTGCTGGAAAGCATACAAGCGGTTATTTTAGCATCGGACCGAGCAATCAAAGGTAAAGGAAGGTGTACAGGTAGACATCGTCTGGAATATGTGAGACATAGTACCGAGGACGAGAAATGAGTGTGCAAGATGAAAACTTCAGTGTAGAATAAGAAGAAGAGGAAGTCAGAATCCAACGAATAGAAAGATTGATGAAGATGAAAAATATATCTCTCAGCACAACCGTGGCCCGTTGCTGACTGAGGCACGAGTGCAAATATACGGGCATCCGGCCTCCACGCGCCACAATCCTGGCATGTGTGGCGTCGAGTGGCACATTCAGAATGCTTGTGAACCAATAAGATGTCGGCGATAAATCACGACGCGCTTTGTGGCACGTCTCCGCGTGGAATTCAGCTCCGCGGCTGGCAGCATTCATCCCACGGCCGCGCTGCCGGCTGCTCGCTACGTCAGCCGCCCGAGCTGGGTTCGCTTCTTCCGCCGTCACCATTTGACACAGAAGCACATTCTAATAGAGGGAAGTGCCCAAAAGTATATCAAATCTTGCTTTTTATTAAAAAAAGTAAAAAGTGTTTAAGAGATATAATTTCAAACTATGTACTATTTACATAGACATTTTACTTTTAGAAAAAGTTATTATAAAGAAAGTACTACCAAAAACCTTGAGACTCTGAAAAATAGTTCCCAAGATCGGACACCTAAAAAAAACCAAAAGAATACTAAAAAAAATGTAGGTGGTAGTAAATGGTTCAAATGGCTCTGAGCACTATGGGACTTAACTTCTGAGGTCATCAGTCCTCTAGAACTTTGAACTACTTAAACCTAACTAACATAAGGACATCACACACATCCATGCCCGAGGCAGGATCCGAACCTGCGACCGTAGCAGTCGCGCAGTTACAGATTGTACCACCTAGAACCGCTCGGCCACCCTGGCCGGCAAATTTGGTATTGAATCAGGGGAAACATAACCTAATTTCAAAGCAGGTATAATATAACACCTTCCCGACGATTGCACAGTTTCTATGTGTTTTCTCTAATGAAGATAAGAGCACTGTTAGAGGATGTTCCTGTAGCCTTTCTTACTGGCAGTTGGGTTCTGCGGTGTTTAAGACAAAGACTAACCCACTTCTTCCCAGCAGTTTAGTCTTTGATCGAGTGTTCAGTGTTACTTCTCTCTGACAAACTTCCTATTGGCTTCTGTCTCGGTTTCTACGGCCGACGTTCATCTAATGATTTTTCTGACGTTTCGCCAGCACGAGTGGCTGGCATTGTCAAAGCTTCACCCTCCATTGCCGGTGGTGAACTGGAGCCGAGCTCGCGGCCGCAGACTATATGTACCTGGCGCGCCAACGTCCGAGGGCTTCACCGCGGTCATTTCCGGTGCAGTTCTCCTCTTGCTACCTGCAACGGTCGTTCGCTGCAGTACGGGAAGCCAGGATCCGTTGACATTAAGGCTTTCCTCTTTCTTGTTCAAACTGTTCGCGTGTTTTTGTATTTCTACAGCTTCTCTGAACAAGCGCGTGTGATAATGCTTCTCTACGGCCAGAACTTCCGTGTCGGCGAATTTTATTACGTGGTCGGTCTCATTCAGTGCGTGCTCTGCCACGGCCGATTTCTCCACCTGCCCCAACCTGCAATGTCGCTTATGCTCTTTGATCCTGGTGTTGATGGAACGACTCGTGCTGGCGAAACATCAGAAAAATCATTAGCTGAACGTCGGCCGAAGAACCCGAGACAGAAGCCAATAGGCAGTTTGTTAACAAGTGGCCACGAAAGCCTTAACAATTTTGTATTACGCCTCTACGGGGAGGAGATTTGCAGATTGTACCGACGCCTTGACCAACGACGGAAGAAGAAAGCGCGACTGGTGTCCTCTCTCGCCTTTCTGTCACGGTGCCGAGATGAATGTGTACACCGAAGTTCTTGAGATGTAAGCGCCTATTCACCACCGCCCAAGCACATCGTATCTACGACAGAATGGAACGAGCTTTACTTCGTGAGCGAATACATACAACACGGAGAGACTTGGCAAGAACGGATCAGGAGCTTCTGGACATTTTCTATCAATTAAGTAGTAGAATGCATCGAGACGACTGGGACGAGATCGACAGCATCACTCACAGGAGCATGCAGAACGAACTCGAGCGCTGCACCGAGCGACAGAAGAAAAAGTTTGAAAGATGCCGGAAGTAGACCGACAAGGCGATTCTCGACATGTCACACACAGTGGTCAACCTCACTGAACGACAACTGACCGAAGAGGAAGTGTCTGTTCTTCAAAAAGGAGGGAATTTCGCTATCACCCCGAGAACTGTACCTATGGAGGATATCATTGCCAACACCGAAGCAGCCATTCGGACCCTTCCTTGTGAAAGGGCAGAGGAAATACGCACGGAAACAGCCAGGATACTGCGCCGAGCAAAACCACTAGCTTGCAACCTAAAGAAAGAAGAGGTACAAGCCATTAAGAATCTCAACGCCGACAAGAGTATATTGGTACTGCCTGCCGATAAGGAGAATGCGACCGTCGTAATGAAGACCGGAGAGTATGAGCAAAAGATCCGAGACCTATTAGATCCGACGACGTACCGAAAACTAAACGCAGATCCGACGCAGCGTATCACACGGAATACGAATCGATTGATCAAGGCGTCTTCTCTGCCGGCGGACATACAGGGAAACCTGCGCAACACAGAAGCCCTACCACCTCGGCTGTATGGATTACCCAAGATCCACAAGAACAACGTTCCACTGAGACCGATCGTTAGCGCTCCTGGATCACCGACATATAAACTGACAAAACACTTGGCCTCTCTGCTCCAGCCACACGTGGGGAAGACCGACACATACATTAAGGACTCAGGACATTTCATTGAGAAGCTGAAGAAACTGAAACTTGCACCAAACGACATCTTGGTCAGCTTTGATGTTGTTTCGTTATTTACGAAAAAGCCACCCAGTGACGCTCTGGAGCACATCGGTTCCATTTTCCCGCAGGACATCAGAAAGCTCTTCCATGCGGAATGGCGATTTCTACGAACAGCTGGAAGGCGTCGCCATGGGTAGTCCTCTCAGTCCAGTGGTGGCCAACTTCTTCATGGAACAATTCGAAGCACACGCACTGGACTCGGCGACTTGCAAACCTAAGGTGTGGTACAGGTACGTCGATGATACTTTCGTGGTGTGGAGCCATGGTGAAGAACAGCTCGGTGACTTCCTAAGACACTTGAACAGCCTCCATGCCAACATACCATTTACCATGGAAGTAGAAAAGGACAAGAAACTGCCATTTCTAGATGTGCTGGTCACAAGAGACGGCGAAACCCTGGGACACAGCGTGTCAAACCACCACCCGAGCCAGAAAATAGGCATGATTAGTACGCTCGTAACGAGAGCAGGACGAATATGTGAGCCGCAACACCTCAAACGAGAAAAGCAGCACCTGGAAACTGTCCTGAGGAGCAATGGGTACTCCACAAATTATATTAGAAGTGAAACAGAGCCAAACACTCGGCGAAGTAAGGAACCAGAAAAAGAAATGTCGGGTACGGCCTTTCTGCCTTACATTCCCAGAGTGACGGACAGAATCGGCCGTATATTGCGCAAACATGGCGTAAAGACGATTTTCAAACCGACAAGGAAGATCAAAGAGTGTCTTAGATCGCCGAAGGAGAAAAGAGACCCACTTGCAATGTCGGGAATATACCGTATACCATGCACATGCGGAAAAGTTTACGTCGGAATGACTGGACGATCCATCAACACCAGGATCAAAGAGCATAAGCGACATTGCAGGTTGGGGCAGGTGGAGAAATCGGCCGTGGCAGAACACGCACTGAATGAGACCGACCACGTAGTAAAATTCGCCGACACGGAAGTTCTGGCTGTAGAGAAGCATTATCACACGCGCTTGTTCAGAGAAGCTGTAGAAATACAAAAACACGCGAACAGTTTGAACAAGAAAGAGGAAAGCCTTAGTGTCAACGGATCCTGGCTTCCCGTACTGCAGCGAACGGCCGTCGCAGGTAGCAAGAGGAGAACCGCACCGGAAATGACCGCGGAGAAGCCCTCGGACGTTGGCGCGCCAGGTACATATAGTCTGCGGCCGCGAGCTCGGCTCCAGTCGAGTTCACCACCGGCAATGGAGGGTGAAGCTTTGACAATGCCAGCCACTCGTGCTGGCGAAACGTCAGAAAAATCATTAGATGAACGTCGGTCGAAGAACCCGAGACAGAAGCCAACAGGCAGTTTGTCAACAAGTGGCCACGAAAGCCTTAACAATTTTGTATTACTTCTCTCTGCCAGTTTCAGGGCTGTTCTTCACAAGTCTTTACGGGTAATCCCAGACAGAGAAGCTTTCATAAGAAGACAACACTAAACCAACTCTTCTTCAAGATATTTACACAGAATTGCAGGTCTGCCCGTTTTTGGTTTTGCTGCTTTCTCAGGTGTACCGGACTTCATGCAGCACAGACTCATTAGTGTTGTTTTTGGAACATTAAGTTATTTACTGTCCTTCTTTTAACACATCTTTTCCTGAACTGCATCAAGCTTTAGTCGTTTTAGACAGACTCACTTTTCTTTGATCAAACTTTCCCGTTATCCTCTTGGAATCTGCAATAGAATTCCAGGCAATAGGAATGTGCACTAAAGCGGGTAGACTTAAAACACGAAAAAGTAAGGGATCTGGTTTAAGCAAACGAACGGGGCCCAGTTAACTATAACCTACATCTTTTTAAACAAATAAACTTTTATCAAACATCCAAACGAAACGTTTGCCCGCCAATATCTAGTAAAAATAACGGAAAATGTAGCACAGTGTAAAAACTTTTTACATTGCCAATATATGTAAGTAACAAGTGAAAGAGGCAACTTATTCACTCTGCTACAGATCGATCGAGGCTTGAACTACTATTTACGCTTGATCCCATTGCAGTTCAAGAGAATACAGAAGCAAACCGTCGGGGTCCATTTTTGTTGGGCGGCGAAGTGGGAGGTCCAGTTCAGAGCACATTCCTCTAATAGTAGTTCGGACAGTTTTGAGGATAAAACCATGCAAGTCCTAACGACATTGAAAGATAGGTGCATACAGAACAAGATAAGAGTAGTAAGACATCAAACAATTAAAATATGAATTGAAAAAACATTTCCGCCGGTGTTTTTGTTTAAATACAGTATCTTTTCTCCTGTTTGAAACGTTTTGGAAAACTATTGTTCAATCCAAAATAAAATGACTTGGTCTTTGTTACCAAACTGTCGCATTTCCGTGCTAGTCCCAGAAGTGCTTTCGTGAATCACATGTTCAGTGTGTTGCAGATTTCCGACACTTTGTTGGTTACAGCATAAGAGATCGGTATATATCGAGACGGTATTGACTTATGTAACTTGGTGTTAATTATTAGGGCTGTGTCTGAAACCGCCACTTTACAGAAAGAAATACAGAACATATCAAGGCCGTTATCTAGAAAGAGATCTCATTCATCATTTCGCAGAAGATGAAAGATGAAGTACGTATATGTGCTAATGATAGTTGGCAGCCTGTGGTCGCAAATAAACGCAATAATGGACGTTAGTAAAAAGTGAAGTTCACAGCGAAAAGCTTACTAGAGCTTACATGGATTCCTTTGGGATCATACACTGGAGCCCCAAAGTAACTGTTACAGTCGCGCGTATTCAAATACAGAGATATGTAAACAGGCTGCAATGGCAGTTTATCAAGATTTAAGTGAGTTTGATCGTGGTGTTATAGTCGGAGCACGAGCGATGGGACACAGTATTTCAGAGGTAGCGATGAAGCGGGGATTTTCCCGTACGACCATTTCACGAGCGTACCGTGAATACCAGGAATCCGATAAAACATCAGATCTCCGCTGCGGCTGGAATAAGACCCTGCAAGAAAGGGACCAACGACCACTGAAGGGAATCGTTCAACGCGACAAATGTGGAACCCTTCCCCAAATTATTGCAGGTTTCAGTGCTGGGCTGACAACAAGAGTCAGCGTGCGAACCATTCAACGAAACATCATCGATATGGGCTTTCGGAGCTGAAGACCCACTCATGTACCCTTCATGACTGCACGACACAAAACTTTACGCCTCGTCTGGGCCCGTCAGCACCGACATTGGACTGTTGATGACTGGAAACATGTTACCTGCTCGAACGAGTCTCGTTTCAAATTGTATCGAACAGATGGACGTATAAGGATATGGAGACAACCTCATAAATCCGTGGACCTTGCACGTGAGCGGGGACTGTTCAAGCTGGTGGAAGCTCTGTAATGGTGTGGGGCAGTTGGAGTGATATGGGGCCCCTGATACGTGTAGATACGACTTTGACAGATGGCACGTACATAAGCATCCTGTCTGATCACTCTGTTCATGTCCATTGAGCATTCTAACGGACTTGAACAATTTCATCAGAATAATGAGACACTCTACACGTCCAGAATTGCTAGAGAGTGGCTCCAGCAACACTCTTCTGAGCTTAAACACTTCTGCTGGCAACCAAACTCCTCAGACATGAAAATTATTGAGCATATCTGGGATGCCTTGCAGAAGAGATCTCCACCCCCTCGTACTCCTACAGATTTATGGACAGCCCTGCTGGATTCATGGTGTCAGTTCCCTCCAGCACTAATTCGGACATTAGTCGAGTCCATGACACGTCGTATTGCAGCACTTCTACGTGCTCACGGGGGCCCTACATGGTATTAGGCAGGTGTACCAGTTTCTTTGGATCTTCAGTGTATATATAGGCATCAACAGAATGTATTAATAGAAAATGTATTCTACCATGGAAATCTGCAACAAAGGGAACGATAATCTGATGCATCAGATTTTCGTAGTATTTTCTGTGGAACACGTTATGGGGATTATGTGATATAAGTGTCCAACATGAATTTTCACTCTGAAATGCAGTGTACGCTGATTTGAAACTTCTTGGCAGATTAAAATTCTGTACCGGACCGGGACTGAAGGGTGAGACCGGAGCCTTTCGCGGACAACTGCTTTAGCCAAAGAAATTTCGCAACTCGCCCTTGCAGTTTGACTTCGTTCAGTACCTCTTTCACACCTTGAAAACTGTAGAGAAGTTCTCCTTAATACCAATCGGTATTAGTGCTCATGGAAGAAAGGATACTTCGGAGAAATGGCTTAATCACAGCCAGTGGGATTGTTTCTACGATAAATTTTCACTCTGCAGCGGAAGGAATGTAGGAGAAAGGTATTCACGTAAGAAGTGCCATAAATGCGGATCGTGAGTAGCGCTTAGATTGCTCGGTCGGTAAAGCAGTTACCGGCGAAAGACAAAGCTCCCTCCCACTTTCGAGTCCTTGTCCTTTACGCCTGAAGTACCTAATCAGGCACTCTCCGTTGTGGTTAACAAGGAACCCCCTGAGTGGGGGGTCGCAAAAGGCCAATGGTGCTCTCGGCAGTCGATGCACCACATGTTGTCTACCACGCAACCACAATATAGGCTGCTACCGGCGACAGGGGAAGAGACTGCAAGTATCCAATGGTGAGCACAGCATGAGGCTACTGAGTGTAGTTGAAGTGCTTAGTCGACGAATAACTCATAACAGTGCTGCACTGCTAGTGGTGTTGGGACAAAGCAGCGCAGTGACAACGGCAAACAAAGCAAACATTGCATTACATCTACAACAACGGTTGCCCCAGTTGACATTTCATCACAAAGGAACCCAAGGAATTTTGCAGAGGAAGAAAGAAGTGGCAGCGAAATATTAGCGTTTCTGTAAGGTGAGACTGGATTTGTGTGGTGTCGTATGTGCTCGACTGTGTGGACAAAGTACATGAGGAGTACAATGAAGATGATTCGTGCTTAACAAGTGAAAGTGACACTGAAATAAGTCGAGCCATGTAGTTCATCACCCTTGTCGGACAGGAATCAAGAAGCCCCGTCTCCAGTGAAACAAGTAAAGGGTAATCGTTGTCCAACGAGCGGGCACTAACATAATTACGCACATCGAAGATCATCCGTAGCATAGAAAAAAATTTATGAACAGATTTCGAGTAAGTCTGCAGCAATATGACTGTGTAGTGCTAAGAAAAACAATGGGCATACAACGGAGGACAAGGCGCACTTGGTACAGAAACGGATGTTCGCACTCACAGGGATGCTCGATATACTCGTAGTTTACTGGATGTGTATAACAGTGACCTACCTCGTTATGCACGTCAACTGCTTGCGACATAGATTACAGTGATTTCAAGGGAAGCAGGGGATGGCTGCATAATTTCAAACGGTACTACAGGGATGGGAGACGTGAGATAAAGAAATTTTAAACAAAGTATCAACTTTGGCGATTTACAGTGAACTGCAGAATAGGCCCGAAAATTTGTAGAGAAGATAAACAAACTTATTGCATCTTTCAGTAAGGAATTTTTTTTCAAATCATATCAACTGGGGTTTGAAGAGGCAATGCGTATGTAAGGAACCCTGGAAATTAAAGGTACCAACAGCGTTGTATCAAGATCATCAATGGCCTAACGAATTTGTATGCAATTATGCCTACTCTTAATCTTGACGATAAATTCGTTGGAAAATGACTTACTGTGCTGCGAGAAGCTTGAACTAGTGTGCCCCCTACGATTCCTTTTTGTGTGCGTGATCTTGCAATGGCATTAGCGGGGCGAATATTTACGTCACAGCCAACAAGAGTGGGAGAACTATAGCTTTGGTATGAGGGCTAGTTTTGGCCAATACCTTGTCAAAAAACTAGCTTTTGCTCTGCGTGTAAAAATCATACTCCTTTAGGGTAAACTCTCCCTCCTGAAAAGCGTGTACCATTGCACATCATACGATCTGCAATCACTGGACAAATCCAGCCTCTGGATATTGGTTCTTTCCGTTCCTACAAAACATATTGTCGCACTACCTGCAGCTACGCCAGTTTTAAGATAAGCTCGACAACAGACTGTTCCGCATTCGGTTGCATGCCATCACATTCCATCAGTTCTCATCACCCCGTTACACCAATATGATTCTATACGCTTTCTTTAAGGGTAGATACCTAGCTGAAGTCCTGCGTGGTCTGTAACTCCCAAGGAGTTCACCTTCAATGTTGATGGTGCGAACGTTTGTGATCACTCGGCGTTCATGGCCCTAGTTAATGGTTTCTTTTTAATATTTCTTCAATGCCGACGGTGTCCACTTTGTAAAGTGTAATACATATATCCCATAGAATAGGTGTGGCCAAGTTTTCGGCTCGCGGGCCACGCCAGAGGAACACGTTTCGTTGCATCTTTTTTCAGTAAGCACGAAAGTTTCACAGAGATGATCAAGTAACTCCAGTGGTAGACGCTGCAAGAGAGGCTTTCTGTGTCAAAGTGTGATTTATGGTTAAAGTTCCGAGAGCGTACGTTCCTAGAAGAGTCAGCAAATGCATTGCTTCCTCCCACGTACGAGGTGTGGCTAGAAAAAAACCGGACTAGTACTGGTGAAACAATAAAACGAATGCAATAAGGCTGAAAGTCGCGTGGCCTGTCACGTGACTCTCGCTCCGCCTACTGCTCGAGTTTCATCTGCCTCCTGCACTCAGTCTGCCCGTGGCGTCTGTTTTAAGTAGTTGACGTTTTGTCTGTGCGTCGGAAAATGTTGAGTGTACAGAAAGAACAGCGTGTTAACATCAAATTTTGTTTCAAACTAGGAAAATCTGCAAGTGAAACGTTTTTAATGTTACAACAAGTGTACGGCGATGATTGTTTATCGCGAACACAAGTGTTTGAGTGGTTTAAACGATTTAAAGATGGCCGCGAAGACACCAGTGATGACACTCGCACTGGCAGACCATTGTCAGCAAAAACTGATGCAAACATTGAAAAAATCGGTAAATTTGTTCGACAAGATCGCCGTTTAACAATCAGAGCAGTGTCTGAGTTAACAGGAGTTGACAAGGAAAGTGTCGAATTAGTTTACCGATTTTTTCAATGTTTGCATCAGTTTTTGCTAACAATGGTCTGCCAGTGCGAGTGTCATCACTGGTGTCTTCGCGGCCATCTTTAAATCGTTTAAACCACTCAAACACTTGTGTTCGCGATAAACAATCATCGCCGTACACTTGTTGTAACATTACAAACGTTTCACTTGCAGATTTTCCTAGTGTGAAACAAAATTTGATGTTAACACGCTGTTCTTTCTGTACACTCAACATTTTCCGACGCACAGACAAAACGTCAACTACTTAAAACAGACGCCACGGGCAGACTGAGTGCAGGAGGCAGATGAAACTCGAGCAGTAGGCGGAGCGAGAGTCACGTGACAGGCCACGCGACTTTCAGCCTTATTGCATTCGTTTTATTGTTTCACCAGTACTAGTCCGGTTTTTTTCTAGCCACACCTCGTATATGTCGTGGAAACACCATAAAGATAAAATTAGAGACACCGTGGAACGAGATGGAGGATGTCAAGAGTTTAGTTCATGCACTGGCGAAATAATAAAGGTGAATGTTTTCCGTGCAGTATTAGGCTTGAAAGTAGTCCGAGTGTATAATCTGTTGTTTGAAGTAGAACACAAGAAACTAGTACAATACGGTACAAGGTTCCAGGTCCAGTCTGAGAAACGGGCTCCTACTAAACTTTTCAACGTTGACCACGGAGTAAAGGCGGTCATAATCCATGAACGACAGCAGACATCATGTGCACAGTGTGCTTCCAGGAACTGTTTTAATTCACAAACTGAGGAAAACGTCGAAGTCAGAGGGCGTAAGGAACGCGAAAATACTAGCATAATCTTTCTGACATATGCGCAAAAAACCGGGGCCGGTCTCCAAGGCTAAGAAATCACTCCGTACAGGATAAATTCCAGTCAACCAGCAAGTAACCAAACAAGCCTTCAACAAAGGAGGGATAACATCAGCGCAATACTATTCGCGGAGAAACAGGGACACCCGTTCAAAAATTTCGTGTTTCGATTGATGAAAACTAAAAGAGTTGCCCCAAAAATATTTATTGGTCACGACTAGTTTCGTGATATTATAGCCACATCTTCAGATAAGAAACCGTTGACCTAAAAAAGACGCAGCAACTGTATAATGTTGATGCTTTAATTTCTTCTGAGAGCGGTGCTGATATTCAAGACAATAAAAGAGGGTTGAAAGCCGTGAGCTATCTGGGGTAGTTAACCTTGCATTACTGAGTAACTGTATCACCAGGCATCCAGTCTAGCTTACAAAATTTCCAACCAGACTAACATTAATTATAATCTTTTAATAGTCATCTTACGACAACCGGTGATATATACATATAAAAAGAGAATTTAAATAAAAATAAATAAATCAGTTTACATTTGGATATTTATTTTAACATTGATCATTCTTCCGTTAAAATTTCAGCAAATTACACTTGATTCAGAACTAAACTGGTGCCTTATTTAGGATTGTGATATGGAGCCAAGATTTGGAGACTGCATAAAACACTGCATTCGTAAAATAACACACGAAGAACGTTGAAACATATGCAAGAGGAAATTAACCACAACCAACCGATTCAATTTTCACCCAAAGAAGTTACGTTCGTAGCGCAATCCGATCCGTTACGAAATTACCACACACTGGTATACTAAATTCATACTAACTCTCTGTGAAATCTTCCAGAAAAGAATAGCTGAAGGCTACTTTGATGATTACACTACATGCTTCACGTGGTCAACTTGGTTTACGCAAAGAGTGTAACTCCTCAATAATTTTGATAATTAAAATAAATTACATCGAAACACAAATTACAAAAGAAAAACCTCGAACTGGTTACTATTGTCTTACTATTAACCTGATGGGTCAAACAGTTGTATAAGCACGTGGTACTGGTCTCACAAAGCACACCCCACGTGGGTTGAACATGAAGAAAAGTTGCTATATTGAAAAACATTGTCAAGACGAGACGTTATAATCCGACGCACATTCGCATTTAAGATTGATGTCCTTAGTTAGAGTTACGGATCATCCACACGTGGTTCCACTTTACTCAAAAAGTAGTGACGAAGCAACTACTGAAAGATATTCTGAACTTCACACTCGAATTACACTGCGTTGCAATTTAAGATAACATTAGATATTTTAGATCTAAACCTGAAATAAAAGTGATTAAATTTTCATTTAGGCTGAACTTAAGAAATCCATTGTCCTACGGACGTAGCAGAGACGCGCTTAGCCGGAGATCTTACCACTTCAGACGTTCGCCGAGGACTGACTGCCTGGGCCCCTACCGACGGTGCTTGACAGATACATCTACATCTACATGATTACTCTGCAATTCACATTTAAGTGCTTGGCAGAGGGTTCATCGAACCACGATCATACTATCTCCCTACCATTCCACTCCCGAACAGCGCGCGGGAATAACGAACACCTAAACCTTTCTGTTCGAGCTCTAATTTCTCTTATTTTATTTTGATGATCATTCCTACCTATGTAGGTTGGGCTCAACTGAATACTTTCGCATTCTGAAGAGAAAGTTGGTGACTGCAATTTCGTAAATAGATCTCGCCGCGACGAAAAACGTCTTTGCTTTAATGACTTCCATCCCAACTCGCGTATCATATCTGCCACACTCTCTCCCCTATTACGTGATAATACAAAACGAGCTGCCCTTTTTTGCATCCTTTCGATGTCCTCCGTCAATCCCACCTGGTAAGGATCCCACACCGCGCAGAAATATTCTAACAGAGGACGAACGAGTGTAGTGTAAGCTGTCTCTTTAGTGGACTTGTTGCATCTTTCAAGTTTCCTGCCAATGAAACGCAACCTTTGGCTCGCCTTCCCCACAATATTATCTATGTGGTATTTCCAACTGAAGTTGTTCGTAATTTTTACACCCAGGTACTTAGTTGAATTAACAGCCTTGAGAATTGTACTATTTATCGAGTAATCGAATTCCAACGGATTTCTTTTGGAACTCATGTGGATTACCTCACACTTCTTGTCATTTAGCGTCAACTGCCACCTGCCACACCATACTGCAATCTTTTCTAAACCGCTTTGCAACTGATACTGGTCTTCGGATGACCTTACTAGACGGTAAATTACAGCATCATCTGCGAACAACCTAAGAGAACTGCTCAGATTGTCACCCAGGTCATTTATATAGATCAGGAACAGCAGAGGTCCCAGGACGCTTCCCTGGGGAACACCTGATATCACTTCAGTTTTACAAACGGCCGTGACCAGAGATGCAGCTTCCTATACCAACATGACAAGGGACGGACAGGACCATACTAAGAATAGAAACCTCTTTGCTTTTAGAAAGCGTAGCTACCTGTTCCGACGTTGGTCCTACTGTTCTCTAGCAGACAGGCTTGTCTGCTACCATCAAGCATGCAACTAGAAATACATTTGCTCATTCATCCTCTCGCACAGGAGGGAAGGGGGATGACAGTATCTGATCATATACAGTATATAAAAGAAAGCGGATGTAGGTTCCGTATGAGACTGTGTGACATGAATTACATATAAACTGTGTTTTAAAGTGTAGTAGTGTGACAGATCGTTCTTGTTTATGTGTAAAAGTAACACGTTCCAATGCTCTGTCTCCTCCCAGAGAGTCAGAAACGCCACAGTAAATTTAGAAGTGGAATGTATGCCGTAAATGACAACAGTTTTAAGAAATTAACATGAAAAGAATCCAACAGAGACCTTTCAACTGAAATTAGAAACCTTCAAAACAAAACACCGAACTGATAAAATTGTGACTAACATGTGAGATATACAGACCTTTCAACAATACTCTCCCTAAAACTCCATAAATGTACATAATAGAGTTCCATATTTTCAGTAGTTCCAGCAGGAAATGGGCGTCCAAAGTATCCAACCGTCATGAGTAAAATAATCTTGAAAGACGTCGCCCTAGAAACAAGAACAGTAGAATAACAACCAGCCTCAGAAACATGGCAGCAACCCACGTAACAAAACAAGCTTGCCGAAAATACGTGGGACGTCTTCTCAGGCAGCGGCCAGCTACACTAGTATTACATGAACAGAATAAGTAAACTCCGGTATAGAAAGACTGTAAAGCACGCATGCGTGGAAACCTGGAGAACCCATGTAGAGAGCCAAGAGACGTGGGAAGGAACGCCGGTGCCAAACGAAACAGATATGCATGTCGGGGTAGTGGCAAGAAGACATGGAAATACCTGCATAAATCAGAAAAGAGAATAGTAGATACTGGCAGCATTACAAGTGCCAAGAAGTATTAAAGCAGCCTGCTGCAGTATCACAAAACAAGTCATACGTTAAGCCATAGAAAGAAGATACAAACAGTGCATAAACGGCATAAGCAGAGGATGAACCTACTTGTTGTGTGTCACACCCTCACCTAATCCCCCTATCACTCACGTGTGTTTTGTGCACGCAGTCAAAATTTACTAAAAGGGAATGATGACGTAATTCTATCTGCCCGTAAGGGAAACCTTATGAACAGTTTTAATGCATCTCATTATTTCCACCCTTGATGGGCAGGTAGAATTTCATCACAGCTCCCTTTTAGCAGTATTTGATTATCTACAAAAAAAAAAAAAAAAAAAAAAAATGAGTGACAGGGGTGGAGGCGTGACATATAACAAGTGTTTCTATCTTCTGACTATGCGTTTAATTGGCACTGTTTGCATCCTCTTCCTATGGCGTGATTTACGAAATATTCTGTAGTACTGTGTCAGGTTAGTTTAATACCCACTTGGTACATGTAATGCTGTTAACTATGCTATCCTATGTATTGATTAATACAGATTTTTCCCTGTCTTTCCAAACCGCGTATTGATATCGTTTTAGTTTGGCACTTTGCGGTTGTTTCTCACTTCTCTTGGCTCGCTGTGTCCGTTCTCCTTGTTTCCATCCATACGCACAATGCAGTGTTCCTAGGATGGAACTCACTTCTTCTGTCTGTGTAACACTGGTGTAGCTGCCCGCTGCCTCAGTGTCCCATTTAGGAGGCCAGTTCTTATTTAAATATTCTTGTTTCTCGGGCGACGTCTTTCTCGAATTATTTTGTTCATGATGGTTGTATACTTCGTTACATCAGTTTCCTGTTGGAAGATAGAAAACTTCTAATATTTATCCTTATGGAGTTTTAATTAGAGTATGCGTTGAAAGCTCCGTGTGTTTCAGATGTTAGAATTTTATCAGTGCGGTGTTTTGATTTAAGATGTTTCTAATTACGGTCATTGAATCTTTAGGTTAGCAATTTGTTACCTGAGGATGTCTCTATAATGTCACAAAACTAGTCGTGATGAATAAATAATTTTCAGGCGGCTATTGCGTTTCTTGTTAGTCGATATAGATAACCACAGCTGCTATTGCCCTTCGTAACAAGCGATTTGTAAAAATCTCATGATTTTAGCGAATAATACCAAACCTAATCACAATTAAATGTTCTCAGGAAAAGTTGCTATAACTGTTTCGAAACGAGAGCCGCCATCTGAATGCAAAAGTGAGGTACGCATAGGTGAAAATACAAAAATTTCACATTAATATGGACAACAGTACATCCCAACTCAGTATCAGGTTAAGAATTTCCACAAAAAAATTAAAGAACGTTCACACAAAGCAACCCACAACTCTCAGATTACGGAAACAGATGTGGAACTAAACCTGAAGCATTGGGAAGAAAGAAAACGAACAAGAAAAGAATCAGTGGAGGAAACATAAGACCTAGGAGAGAAACTAATGTGCACCAGAAAACAACTGACAAAGTTTAATAATTGTGAAAAAAAGGTGAGAGAATCAAGGAAAAACTAACTACGTGCCAGGGAGGGAGAAGCAAATCCGCCTTTGGCATCCACTGTAGATGAGCCAAGGAAAACAGCTGATCTCCAACTTCCGGATTCACAATAACTGTGGTCCAGAGATATAGGGGATTAATAAGTCAAACAATAGAAACGGTTTATAAAATGAGAAATAAATAAAAATGGAAGAATATAAAATGGCAATACTCATTATCAGTAGCACACAGTCCCCATTCAATTTCAAGGCTTTACAAAACCTCTTATTCCCAGCAGAAATAGACATAACTATCTTACCATAAGTTGTTGTCACTTACATTGATGGAACAAACATAAAAGTACTTGAAACTTCCTGGCAGATTAAAACTGTGTGCCCGACCGGTCGGGCACACAGTTTTAATCTGCCAGGAAGTTTCATATCAGCGCACACTCCGCTGCAGAGTGAAAATCTCATTCTGGATAAAAGTACTTATCAATTATTAATGTAGGAAAAACTGGTGACACAGCCATAGTTTTTAAAGAAGAAATTCAATTCCAGTCGGTAGCCATGCTAACATAAGTAGGAAAGAATTGGAGTAAATTTACAAGCCGTGTAATGAATAACATATAAGCACAGTCAGGGGTCCTCTAATAGAACATGAAAGAGCAGTTTCTTCGCATCTAGCAACCCACAGCGTCTGATTGTTTTATTAGGGAATTTTAGTTCCGTAATGCGTAAACAGGGCTAGGACCCAAATTTTAATTATAACGAAGATCTACATAATTTTGCGAAGGAACTGGATATGGAATATTATAGGACTATATTACGGCCCAACAACTGGGCCGTCACTTCCATATCCCACACATTGGAAAGCACGTTAAATGGAACCTACATAAATAAAACACTAAAGTGTCAGGCGTCAAACCCGGAATTGTACCCTGTGTGTTTTTCGGGCCATTGCCCGTATGAAGTGCGGTTCAAAGACAGCGATCCAAATACATACTGCGATTGGCGTATGTGGCAGCTAAACATCTCACTTATGCTAGAGATTCAATTAAAACAACCTTGCCGGCCGAAGTGGCCGTGCGGTTCTGGGCGCTACAGTCTGGAACCGAGCGACCGCTACGGTCGCAGGTTCGAATTCTGCCTCGGGCATGGATGTGTGTGATGTCCTTAGGTTAGTTAGGTTTAATTAGTTCTAAGTTCTAGGCGACTGATGACCTCAGAAGTTAAGTCGCATAGTGCTCAGAGCCATTTGAACCATTTGAAAACAACCTTAATTAACCAGTGGAGAGTTCAATATTAAAACGGAATGTATTGATGGTTACAGCATGCCAAATCTAAATTTATAAAAAGCGTTATACAGTACTCAACAGTTTAGGCGTCATGTAAAAGTGTATCAGTGAATATAGTTTCGTGTACCTTCGCGAACGGTACGTCGACGACGACGACTTGAAAAGATATCCCTCACAAATTAAAAGGGTCAGAACTAGATTTAACAGCGTAATATGAGAAACTGCAGAACAAAAGAGTAAGAGCACACAATGACTATGAATTAACAGGCGACAAAACTTCCCTATTTTCATATAACGCGAGACCTAAACGCACTAATCAAAAATAGATCCCATAACTAACTGACGAACAAGGCATAGTCAGGCATAAAAAATCCGATACTAACATACTGTTTGCACAAATACCGAAAATGCGAACATAGTTCAATGTTTAAAGAACAAGCTCCTTCCGGAAGACGGTGAAATACTCTTAGACCCCTTCACTAAACGAGAGACAAGCGACATTGTTAAAAAAGGTCAAAAAGGTAAACCACAGCGGGCCAGGGGCCTACTATTCGAATCCCACCCCTCAATATGCTACACAGTCGGCATCGAATTCACCAATATGTAACCAAACTGTTCACGGATTTCGACCTATCTGAAAGTTTCAGCGATTGACTTGTGGTGCTATTACCGAAAAACGAATACCAAAGTGTCTGAAAGAATATCGAACCATAAATTTATTGATTGCTGACTACAAAGTCCACGAGAATCTTCTTAACAGGCCGGCCGGTGTGGCCGTGCGATTAAAGGCGCTTCAGTCTGGAACCGCGTGATTGCTACGGTCGCAGGTTCGAATCCTGCCTCGGGCATGGATGTGTGTGATGTCCTTAGGTTAGTTAGGTTTAAGTAGTTCTAAGTTCTAGGGGACTGATGACCACAGCTGTTAAGTCCCATAGTGCTCAGAGCCATTTGAACCATTTTTCTTCTTAACACAATGATACATTTGTGTTTAACTAATAAATTATAATATTATTAATATATTTTTTAAACTCTTTGTATAGTGTCTGTATTTACATTTCACTTTACATGCCTCGACGTGTTAAAACGGCGACCGGAAGGAATGTACCACCCTGTTGCAGGAATCGCATGAAGTGTGTACGAGCATTAGGAAATGTGGACAAGTGAGACATATACAGGTTTGGACCGGTCCGAGCGGCGTGCTCGGATAATGGAAGCTGTTACGGCCACTGCTCACGATAAGGGGGAGATCCGGGTTCGAGTCCTAGTGCGGCACAAATTTTCACGTGTCTCCAGTAAGTAGTACAGCTGAAGGCAACTTAGATTTGCAATTTGCTACTGAAGTTTCGTGACATCTGTTTCGTTGTTATCAACGCAAATGAAATACAGTCAGTCAGACTGGCAATTAACATTACGTTTCTGTTCAGAGACACTTCACAGCAACTTGGTGTGGAGCTTTCTTGTCCAATTTAGGCTGTTGCATTTGTGGTTTCTAGAAACCTACACCGCTGCACTGAAGCCACTGATTCAACCCCAGTGTTGAACCTACTGTATGAACGAAAATGTTCGGACTGTTGTTATTTTTGCCTTTGGTGATGAAAGATTCAGCCACTGAGGTTTTCTTGGTTTCCTCAACGTTCACCAGGGTTCACCGATTTTTTTCAGTCTTTGACGATACGTCTTTCTCGTACCACTGCGGACTGTTGTGGCCATACAAGTAAGACAGGGTTCATCCCACGCTGAGGTCACACTGCTTCGACAACTACACACTCACCGTCAAGCGCAGCTTTCTTCGGAAATTTGGAAATATGTGGTAAGATTTTATGGGACCAAACTGCTAAGGTCATCGTTCCCTAGGCTTAGGCGCTACTTACTCTAACTTAAACTAACGTACGCTAAGGACAACTCACACACTCATGCCCGTGGGAGAACTCGAACCTCCGACGGGGGAGCCGCGCGATTCGTGACAATATGAACCAGACCGCGCAGCTGCTTTCTTCGGTCGCTGGTTCCACACACGTACTAATGTCGGTGCAGATTAGCCTTCCCGAGCCTAAATGTCACGGTGCTGAAAAGCCGTTTCGTTCTTTCTGCCTCGTTACACCTCGCACACATGTCAATACATCATTTAAGCTAGCAAGGTGTACTGACATTTGGCTACAAGTTTACGCCTCTTTTTGTGTAAAGCTGAACTGTCTGGCCTCTGGTCACTGCTGGTCCTAGACCACGTTCCAGCAATCGTAATCATTCACGGACTGTATACTATTCTACCTGTTTTCTTCATCAGATTCATTCGGGCCTTTCTGTCTAGGAGTAGTAATTTTCACGAACGTTAGTGCATCTAGATTGTAGACCACTCTGTAGACATAAAATGTATATATTTGTTCTCTCCGCAACACAAGTATGCACTCTACTAAGCACTCACAAAACCCTTATTTTTCCATATACGTAATTTCATATAGTCAATAGCCCTCTATTGTGCAATATAAACCATGTTTATGAAGCACCTATGCCGTTAATCCGTATGTCGCGGCAACTGAAAATGTGTGTAAGAGCGAAACATTAACCTCGGCTGTCACGATATGAACCATTATACCTACCTAGAGAAGGTCCCAGGGTTGATGAACAATACTCAAGAATCGGTCGAACAAGCGCCTTGTAAGTCACATCTTCGTAGATGAGTTATATTTCCTTACGATTCTTCCAATGAACCCAGTGTGGCATCTGCTTTTCCATCTGTTTGTTTGATGACGTCATCCCACTTAAGGTCGCTGTGGATAGTTACTCCTAGATATTGTACCAAAGATATTATTTCCAGCAATTTTTAACCAGTGGTATAGTCGTACAATAGTGGATTTATTTTCCTATGTATACACAATACATTACATTTATTTATGTTGAGGGTCAATTGCCAGATCCTGCAACATTCACTAATCTTCTCAAGGTCGTTTAACAAATCTATTTGATCTTCTGCTGTGGATACTTTCGTATAGCCAATGGTATCATCTACGAAGATACTTAAAGAGCTTCCAGCTCTTTCTACTAGATCATTTACATACACCGTAAACATTGACGATCCTATCAAACTTGTTTCGAGTTATCCGGACATTATCTTTACATCTGTCTCTTTTGTTTGGTTAAGAGCAACGGTTTGAGTCCTATCTGGAAGGAAGTCTTGAATGTAGTCGCAAATCCGGTGCCATTCTCGGTAAGCTCCTATTTTTTCTACTAAACTGCAGTGCTGGGTGGTGTCAAATGCCTTCCTAAAGTCATGGAACAGTGAATGTACCTCAGCGCTGTTGTCCACAGCGCTATAGATCTCATGTAGAAACAGAGCGAGCTGGGTTTCGGAAGATCTCTGTTGGCAGAATAACGTTGATTTTTATAAAGGATATTTGGGTCTTCCCAAACCGTCATGGATCTTAAACATAAAACAAGTTCCATATTTCTATAACAAACGATACAGGCTCATAATTATCTGCACCTGTCCTACGATCCTTCTTGAAAGCAGGAATCCTGCGCTTTTATCCAGTCGCTAGGTCCCCTTCGTTCCTCCAGCGGACACTCACGACTGTCTGACCACAGTGCATCAAATCAGCCGTCAGCTGAGTGCTGGACAAGCTGTTCTATCAATAAACACCGCCTAATTTTATGGTAGACAAGTCATCGATCCTCAACCGCACCGCTGCACATCTATCTCTGACCGAATGTTACATTGTGTATAGATTAGTGTCAGTGGATAAACACTGCCAAGGAACTCTCAGAGCATCGGAAAAGGGGCCAGTACTAATGAGTCGCGATATACGTGTAAGACTTGGTGCGTGACTTCGAAAATTCCTTGCGTCGATGCAGTCTGCTTGCATACTGGGAACAGTACATGCATTCCAGTGGTGGAAACGAAGCAGGGTCTTTCAAAGTCCACCATTGTATCTCACTGAAAATAACGGTTTGATGCTTTGTATCTTTGTGTCGAGTAGTCCGCAGCCGACCGTAATACAATACGGCACCCCATCGCTACCGAAATGTGTCAGTGATTGATGAAGCATTTCACAGGCATATAAGTGCATCTGAGCAGATCTGAAACTCCATCAAGTGGCTTGTGCGTGCCTTAAAGCTAGCTACGACAAATGTCGGTCAGTTGCTACCGGCTGCCTAACAATCCTGGAGGTAGATAGCTCGCCGGCCGCGGTGGTCTAGTGGTTCTAGGGGCTCAGTCCGGAACCGCGCGACTGCTACGGTCGCAGGTTCGAATCCTGCCTCGGGCATGGATGTGTGTGATGTCCTTAGGTTAGTTAGGTTTAAGTAGTTCTAAGTTCTAGGGGACTGATGACCACAGATGTTAAGTCCCATAGTGCTCAGAGCCATTTGAACCATTTGTAGATAGCTCCTAAACAGTTTTAATTTTTCACGGAATACAATCCACGACGAACACCGCTATAATGAGTGTGAAATAGAGTGATACAAATGGTTCAAATGGCTCTGAGCACTATGGGACAGAGGGCCCATAACCCTCTGACCGAACACGCTGAGCTACCGGGCCCTAAGGACTGACATTCTGTCGCTCTGACCACTCAGCTACCGGGGGCGGTCTACAGCCCAGTTATCTAAAGGAACTACTGATTAGGTACTTCACATTAATAACGCTTTCGTCTGAGTAAAATGTAACCTTTTATTTTCCTTCTAGGTCACATTTTCGCACAGGAGGAGCGAGGTAAATAATTCGGCTGACCGCCCAGACCTTGTCATAACCACAGAAAACAGGCAATCTGTGATCAAAGCACGGCAAAATAGCACCTGCGCTGATGAATCATTGCTCACGTTGATGTCGTCGACCCGAGGTGACCGACTCCTGTCGTATGCAGTGTTCAGGGCACGTCAGTAGTGACATGTTCGTATGCGTACTTCGGAGAAATGAAACACTTTGCAGTCTGCTATCATCCATCATAGTTAAGCGTTGTAGGAACCTGCTGACACCTCTTAGTTTTGCTGATTAATTGCATAGGACTCTGCAGTATGTCTGCTGCGCCTGTGGACTGTGTGGCATTAATTTACCTTGCCATGTATGTATTCTCGTGCTGAAAACTTCTGCAGAGGCTTATGGGCTGACATAGTCTTCCACACAACGGTTTAAAAAAAAGAGTCTTACGCTAGTCAGCTTTGGGGAAAGATTAGCCTCGGTACACGTAACTACACCCAAGGCTACGAAACGATCTGTTTTCGTTTATCTGCCTCAGCCACCAAGGTAGAGCAGGCCGGTATTTAACCTTTCGTGGCTTCACCTGTATCAGGTGACAAGTAATTCTGTTTCTTCCCATTGGAGAAAAAGGAAAATTCTCTTCTGCTCATAACTTTTAGTTGAGTCGCCTGCTAAGTACGTTACGTGGTTGTCGCTGCATTACAGATATCAGTGAATTAGGATGGGGATGTGATAAGCAAGTAATAAAAAAGTATGTGTCTGGATATTCATTACCATACAGAGTACACAGCCAAAGGAAAGAAGTACGCAAGGCTAATGTTTAACGCCCCTTCGACAGCGAGATTATTGCAGATGGATTAGTGTTGGATGAGAAAGGAAGTTGACTGTTGTCTTTCAGAGAAACATCTCGGAATATGCCTTACGCCAAAGAAACCTGAATCTTGATGGTCGGACGGGGATCTGAACCGTCGTCCTCCTGGATGTCAGTATTGTGTTAGCCACTGCACCGCCTCGCTCGGTAATACGCAAAGCGTCGAGAAGTGAAGCTGATTTTATAACTTCCTAGTCCTCATCGTGGTTACTCTCAGTGAGTCCTCTGTGCAACGCTGTGTGACACGTTTAAAGTGAACTTTGAAGATAATATTGACAGTTTGTTGCACGCAGAGTGAAAGGTGAACACAGAGAAAGACATAGAAGTGGACCCATCCCAGCCTGGTTTAGTTCAAAAATGGTTCAAATGGCTCTGAGCACTATGGGACTCAACTGCTGTGGTCATCAGTCCCCTAGAACTTAGAACTACTTAAACCTAACTAACCTAAGGACATCACACACATCCATGCCCCAGCCTGGTTTAGTAAGGTCTATTATTTGATTTCGAAGATAAACGTTTGGAAGGAGTTTTTATTTCGTTTTTGCTGGATGGACTGGTTC
This sequence comes from Schistocerca nitens, assembly GCF_023898315.1. Taxonomy (NCBI): domain Eukaryota; kingdom Metazoa; phylum Arthropoda; class Insecta; order Orthoptera; family Acrididae; genus Schistocerca; species Schistocerca nitens. Next base: position 969,600,720 of record NC_064616.1, on the reverse strand, counting down.
TTTTGAAAACAGACGATCATGCGACGGGAACATTACCGTCAAATCTTAATTCACCCTTATTAGGGTGAGTGACGACATGAAACTCCCGAAACCGAGCTGCCTGAGACAGTAGTTCCGTATACCAATATCCTCTGTAGCTATCCCTGACCAACTGTCTGTACATTTCTCGTTCATCCTGTACGCTAATGGCATGTCTTCCACACTAACGATCCTCCGTTGTATCTGAGCGTCCGCCTTCTTAAATGAAAATCTTCAAGATGTTCATGACAGAATAAACAAACATAAGAACATACGAACCGTAGTAAATCACAAGCAGCCAACGAAAGTAGTTCGTGGGGTGCTCTTGCGTGTCTTTGATAACTGTGACGTGCTAAATTTCCGTGTAAGGTACGCACAACTATGTGGTCACATTAAAACTACCTATAAAGAATTATCCTGGTTATCGACAGTTCGAAGGCGCAATTACACACGATTTATCGACTTCTGCATAAACCTGAATATCTATCGTAAAGACGGCTATGCTCAGCAAATGGCTGAAATTTTATGATATATTCCTTAGACCTGATCTCGAACAGTGTTGAGAATTTTCATTATCTTTATCCGTTTCCAAGATACAGAGGTTCAAAGTTACGCTACTTCTACACGTAAAATGAGGTGTAACGCGAAATCTAAATGATAAATATCACAGAAAATTGCTCAAATTTTGACGGCTTGTTATCTAGGAGTTTATCTAGAAGTGTCATCTCCCCGTTTTCAAGATCACTATCCGTTATCGAGGAACATGCCAAAACTCTGTTTTTTTGTTTCCAAAACTCAGCTGCGCATTCCGAGACGGCTGTAATTTCTACACTGCATTCCTAGCATCCCGATATTGAACAACATTGAAAATTTTCTTTGTACCTTCACCCACTTCCGGGATGCGGAGGTCCAAAGTTACTCTACTTGCACACGTAAAATATGCAAGTAACATCCGATATGAGGGGAAAGGGCAGTTTATAAAGTGAGTTATCCCGGAGAAATATACTGTAAAGTGCCTCCGTTATCATCTTGAGTCCCCACGTTGTGCTACTAAATCACATGCAAGATTATTGTGCACTTAAAGCCTGGTCCCAGGTGTACAATTATATTTGTGTTACTTCAATTTCGCACAATTAAACTACCCAAATTTTCATATGAGTTACATGCCCTGCCGCAGCAAGGAAAGAGGGGACCCAGCGGAAAAATACTCCTTGTCGGAGCACAAAAAATGGAATACGTCCTTGTTTTTTTAAAAGTTTCTTAATGAAAACTGCTACCTAATTCTACCTTCCTCGGCACTTTAAAAAATCTGCTCATAAATGTTGGTATACGAACATAATCGCGCTTTTTTATACTGAAAGAGAAGAAGACAATGGCAGTTACAAAGGGTCGTAAAAGTAATATACAGGATGGTCCATCGACCGTGACCGGGCCAAATATCTCATGAAATAAGCGTCAAACGAAAAAACTACAAAGAACGAAACTTGTCTAGCTTGAAAGGGGAAACCAGATGGCGCTTTGGTTTGCCCGCTAGATGGCGCTGCCATAGGTCAAATGGATATCAACTGAACTTTTTTAAATAGGAACCGTCATTTTTTATTACATATTCGTATAGTACGTAAAGTTGGACCACTTTTTTCGCTTTGTGATAGATGGCGCTGTAATAGTCACAAAGAAATGGCTCACTATTTTAGACGAACAGTTGGTAACAGGTAGGTTTTTCAAATTAAATTACAGAACGTAGGTACGTTTGAACATTTTATTTCGGTTGTTCCAATGTGATACATGTACCTTTGTGAACATATAATTTCTGAGAACGCATACTGTTACAGCGCGATTACCTGTAAATACCACGTTAATGCAATAAATGCTCAAAATGATGTCCTTCAACATCAATGCATTTGGAAATATGTGTAACGACATTCCTTTCAACAGCGGGTAGTTCGCCTCCCGTAACGTTCGCACATGCATTTACAATGCGCTGACGCATGTTGTCAGGCGTTGTCGGTGGATCACGATATGAAATATCCTTCAACTTTCCCGACAGAAAGAAATCCGGTGACGTCAGATCCGGTGAACGTGCGGGCCATATTATGGTTCTTCGACGACCAATCCACCTGTCATGAAATATGCTATTCAATAGCGCTTCAACCGCACGCGAGCTAAGTGCCGAACATCCATGATGTTGGAAGTTCATTGCCATTCTGTCATACAGTGAAACATCTTGTAGTAACATCGGTAGAACATTACGTAGGAAATCAGCATACGTTGCACCATTTAGATTGCCATCGATAAAATGGTGTCAATCATCCTCCCTACCATAATGCTGCACCATACATTAACCCGCCAAGGTCCCTGATGTTCCACTTGTCGCTGCCATCGTGGGTTTTCCGTTGCCCAGTTGTGTATATTATGCCTGTTTACGTTACCGCTTTTGGTGAATGACGCTTCGTCGCTAAATAGAATGCGTGCAAAAAATCTGTCATCGTCCCGTAATTTCTCTTGTGCCCAGTGGCAGAACTGTACACGACATTCAAAGTCGTCCGCATGCAATTCCTGGTGCATAGAAATATGGTACGGGTGCAGTCGATGATGATGGAGTATTCTCGACACCGACGTTGTTGAGATTCCCGATTCTCGCGCAATTTGTCTGTTAGTGATGTGCGGATTAGCCGCGACAGCAGCTAAAACACCTAGTTGGGCATCATCATTTGTTGCAGGTCGTGGTTGACGTTTCACATGTGGCTCAACACTTCCTGTTTCTTTAAATGACGTAACTATCCGGCGAACGGTCCGAACACTTGGATGATGTCGTTCAGGATACCGAGCAGGATACATAGCATCACAAAGCGAAAAAAGTGGTCCAACTAAAACATTCATATTTCTTTACGTACTACACGAATATGTAATAAAAAATGGGGGTTCCTATTTAAAAAAACGCAGTTGATATCCGTTTGACCAATGGCAGCACCATCTAACGGGCCAACCATAGTGCTGTCTGGTTTCCACCTTCAAGCTAGACGAGTTTCGTTCTTTGTAATTTTTTCGTTTGATGCTTATTTCGCGAGATATTTGGCTCGGTCACTATCAATGGACCGCCCTGTATACTGGGAGATAGTAGACAGTGGCTGTGTTATAGAAAGAGCGAAGGAGACAATGACAGTGTGAGAGAAAAAAGGGACACATTGGCAGTGGAACATAGTTGACACTGACAGAACAGTGCTAGGAAATGAGTGAAGGAGTCACTTCCATTGGGGAGGAACAAAGAGAAAGAGAAAGTGGAAGCAGGTGACAGCCAGTGATAATGTAAGACAGAGCATATGAAAAGGACAACGAGGAAGAAAGAGATAGTGACAGTGAGAAGAGGGAGCTGAAGTAGGAGGGAGGAGTGAGATATCAGTAGTAAAAGAGAGCAAGGGGGAGACACTGACAGTGAGCGGAGACTGTGGTATAGGACCGAACCAAGGGGACTGGGGCAGTGACACAGGAGACAAGGACAGAGGTACCCAAAGAGATAATGACAATGTGGCGGGCTCAGTGAGAGAAAGAGAAAGGGCAGCTGGGAGTGGATGGGTATGGGCGACTTACAGCGATGGACAAGTGGGTGTGCGTAAGCTAAAGTTAGGGGAGCTTGCGGGAGGATAAGATGAGCTGCATGATAAAAAAAGGCGCGACCATGTTCGCATTCTAAAATTTTTGGGAACATTTCTAAAGGTTCTGAGTAAGGTAGAATGATTCAGCTGGTACCCCACTTTTCAGTCAGTCTTTCAAATAAGCAAGAAAATATTCGTATTTTTTGTGCTCCTCCGGTACTATAATCTGCCGCCTTAGTATTGTTATTCAGAGCCTGAGAAACCATTTTTGTGTGGCGTCGTTTTTATTTCTTTCGGTATTCTTATCAAATTTTCATCTTCTCTTTGTCAGCTACGATTATGTAATAGAATATATTAATTAATTTTGACATAGTATCGCTGTTTACTGTGGTTCCGCTCAATTACGTGTTGCAACAGCTAAATCGGATTTTTCCTCCCAATATTGCAGAATTGTTCACATATCGTCTCATGGCCATGTATTTAAAATGAAAAATGGTTCAAATGGCTCTGAGCGCTATGGGACCTAACATCTATGGTCATCAGTCCCCTAGAACTTATAACTACTTAAACCTAACTAACCTAAGGACATCACACAACACCCAGTCATCACGAGGCAGAGAAAATCCCTGACCCCGCCGGGAATCGAACCCGGGAATCCGGGCGCGGGAAGCGAGAACGCTACCGCACGACCACGAGCTGCGGACTTTAAAATGAAACGATGATTTCTATGAACAGATGGATGTCGTGGTTATGGTGAGCCCCTTAAACCCAAGTATCGCGAATTTGTTTGTGGAAAGATTCGAGAAGTAGGCAATGGAAACTATCAATATAAAAATAAATATCTGGTTTGTTTTTTGGAGGCATGACAATGAGGAAACAGGACATTTGCAGAAGCGTCTCAGCACGATTAATCCTAGGATTCAGTTTACCATGGAAGAAGAGGCAGGTGGAAGATTAAATTTTCTTGGTGTGCTAGTTTTCAAGAAAGAAAATGGTAGCTTAGGACACACGGTTTACGAAAATCCACGCACACAGACCGTTACCTACACTGGGATTCGAACCACCATCCACAACAAAAAGCACAAACCGGGGCACTATAAAAACGTTGGCAGATAGAGCAAGAAATATGTGCGAACCAGACTTGCTTGATGTGGAATTAAAACACGTCACCAATACACTGTCAAAGAATGGCTATTCATCCGCTGAGGTATAAAGAGCGTTAAGGCCGCTCCGCAAAAATCATAGCGATCCACAAGCGCCTGTGAAGTCGAAAGTTTTCCTGCCTTTCATTCAGGACGTTACTGACGGCATCCGACAGACCTTGAAAAGACGTAATATCGCGATAATTTACAAACCTACCCGGAAGATAAAGGATATCCTGAAATTTGCCAGGGACGGTCGTAAACCGCTGGTAAAAGCAGGAATTTATAAGCTTCCACGTAGTTGTGGGGAGGTTTACGTGGATACAACAAAAAAAGGTCAAAAATGGCCTAGAAGAGCACAAGGGAAATTGTGGAGGTGGTAGATTGACAAGTCTGCTGTTGCGGAACATGCTTTACGGCCAGGAGACAACCAGATTCATTTTGATTGGACTCAAGTACTGGCAGCCACAAGCGGAACTGCTATACAGAGGGACCATAGAGACTGTTAAACACCGCAGAAATTTGAATAGGAAGGACGAGGGCGTGAAACTGAATGACGTCTGGATCCCGGTGTTGAAGGAGATGTGTACTAGTCTTCCACCATCGGGTGATTGCAACAACACACGACGGCAATCGACAGTGGCCAATTGGGCTCAAGTATTCAAAGCATGTGATGTCACTCCACTGCGCGGGAGCATGCGCAAACTGAATTTTGCAGCATTCGGTAGCAAACAAGTGTGTGAATCGGATACTCGAACAAGATACATCTACATCGTCATCTACGTCCATACTCTGCAAGTTACTGTATGGTGTGTGGCGAAGCATACTCTGTACCACTCCTAGTCATTTCCTTTACTGTTCCACTCACTACAACTCCCCTTGAAAATGTTCTTCGCAGATGGGGACCAAACGCTGAGTTGTAATGTGGAATCCATTCGATTACGGTATAATACCCCGGAATATATTACTTACTGTAACATACAATTCAGTACAAAGTAACTGTCATCGATAAGGTAGAGGTACACGCTTCATAACCTATAATAAGCCTGAGGAGGGGCTGCGTAACATCGAGTCACTCGTAGAAGTTCGATCGTATTCGTACGTACATCATTATTCACTTTTTTCACATAATATACACGAACTAATTATGTTAAACGTTCGGAATAATTATTTGATGTGGTGTCACCGCTAGACACCACACTTGCTAGGTGGTAACTTAAATCGGCCGCGGTCCTGTAGTACATGTCGGACCCGCGTGTCGCCACTGTGTAATCGCAATCCTAGCGCCACCACATGGCAGGTCACAATACACGGACTAGACCTCGCCCCAGTTGTACGGACGACATAGCTTGCGACCAGACCTACCAAGTCTTCCTCTCATTTGCCGAGAGACTGATAGAATAGCCTTCAGCTTATTCCATAGCTACTACCTAGCAAGGCGCCATTTGTATCAGTGCTTATAGCTTACTACTATTCAAGAGATGTATTCCAACAAGAGAATAAAGTTAAGTATATTATTCCAGCTACGTACTTTTCTTCTTATTCATTAATAAGTCTCATGTTCCAGTACTTCACGCCCGTCTGCGTTAGTTTAGCGTGCACTTTCAGCCACTTCGATCTACAAGGTGTTGGCCCAGCTGCCGACACATCACATGGCGACGAGAGAAAGTGTTTTTTCTGCTTTGGACTGATTTGTTCTTTTTCCCTTTTTGTGCTCTGATTTGCTTGTGTCATGGCTTCGCCACAATCTCCAGATGTACTGTCCGAATTTTTTCGCTTGCAGAATCAGCAGACGCAGGCGTTATTGGAAGCCCTTGGACAGCTCGTCCAGGGTCAACGTGCGCTGCAAACCGATGCGGCAGCCGCCGCTTCATCGCTACCGCAGCCACACAACGCTGTCGCACCGCCATTTAGGCCCTTTGAGGCCACGTGCGAAACCTGGACTGAGTGGGCCAGCCAGTTCCAGTTTCATCTCGCAGCATACAGAATTCAAGGTAAAGAGCGGCAGCCGTTTTTGCTTTCTTGTGTCGGTGTGTCTACCTACCGTGTGATAGTGAAATTGTTTCCCCGACGCGACGTAGCAACTCTGTCCTACGAAGAAATTTTGTCGGCTTTAGATGCCTATTTCAAAGAAACAGTAAATGTAGTTGCAAAACGGTATACGTTCTTTCGTACAAAACGTACGGCCGGTCAGACTAATAGGGAGTGGGTAGCAACTTTGCAAGGACTTACTAGAGACTGTGCGTTTGCCTGTGAATGTGGCCTCCCATATTCAGATACAATGGTGCGTGATGCAATAGCACAGAACGTTTCTGATGTTCGCATACGGGAACAGATTTTGAAACTCGTAAATCCCTCCCTTCAACAAGTGATAGACATATTGGATAGGCAAGACACACTTAACTAGTTACTCAGGACAGCAGATCCCTGTGTTAGGACAGTGCAGCCTTCTTGCAACATACAAGGGACAAACAACACTTGTATCATTTTACGTTCTTCGTTCTACTTCTAGTGCAGTGAACTTGTTTGGTTTAGATTTGTTTCAATTGTTTAATTTGTCTATAGTAAATCAGGTCCTATCAGTGAATCAGACTGTGCCTTCCGCCAGTGTTTCTAGTCTTTGTGAAGAATTTGCAGACATTTTTGCACCGGGCCTTGGTTGCGCTAAGAACTATGAAGCACATTTGGAATTGAAAGACAACGCGCAACCGAAATTTTTCAGAGCGCGCAATGTTCCCCACGCATTGCGTGATGAGGTCGCAAGAACATTGCACGATTTAGAATCTCAAGGTGTAATTGAACGTGTGCAGGCTTCTCTCTGGGCTTCACCCTTAGTAATTTTGCCAAAACCTTCCGGAAAACTGAGACTTTGTGTGGACTTCAAGGCAACTGTGAATCCACAACTTGTGACTGCTACTTTTCCTTTGCCCCGCCCGGAAGATCTTTTTGACAAACTGTGCCCGGGAAAATATTTTTCAAAATTGGACCTAGCAGAGGCGTACTTGCAAATACCTGTGGACGAAGACTCCCAGCGCGTCTTGGTGGTAAACACGCATCTTGGCTTGTATCGCTTCAAAAGACTGCCATTCGGGTGTGCATCCGCCCCTGCATTGTTTCAGCAATATTTACAAACTATTTGTGCGTCGGTCCCTACTGCTGCGAACTATCTGGACGATATTGTGATCTCCGGACAGACAGAAGCCGAACATTTGCAAAATCTCCGAACATTATTTCAGGTCTTGCGTCAGAATGGTCTTCGCTTGAGAAAGGACAAATGTGTGTTCTTTGCTCGGGACTTACCCTACCTGGGGCATGTCATAAATGCCCAAGGTATACATCCGAGTCCAGAGCACCTCCGTGCCATACAGGACTTACCTGCTCCGCAGAATTTGAAACAGCTACAGAGTGTGCTGGGTAAAATTAATTACTATGCTAAGTTTGTGCGCAATGCTTCTTCCATTTCAGCTCCGCTACATCGCTTACGCCGTAAAGGTGTTCCGTTCGTCTGGACGACGGAATGCGAACGCGCCTTTCGCCAGTTGAAATCGGCGTTACTTTCAAATACTTGCCTTACGCCATTCGATCCCCGAAAACCCCTTTTGTTGATGGTTGATGCATCGGATTTCGGGATCGGTGCTGTGCTTGCGCACAAAGATGGCTCGCATGATCGCCCTATTGCCTTTGCGTCCAAATTGCTCTCCTCTGCGCAAAGAAATTATTCACAAATAGAGAAAGAAGCTTTAGCTCTCGTGTTTGGTGTTACCAAGTTCCATGACTTCTTGTATGGTCGTCACTTTACAATCATCACCGACCACAAACCTTTGACATCGCTTTTTCATCCGACCAGGCCTGTACCTCCACGTACAGCGCAGAAATTCATTCGCTGGTCACTTTTTCTCTCGCAGTACCGCTACGATATCTTGTATCGGTCCACTGCTAAGCACGGCAACGCTGATGCGTTGTCCCGTTTGCCTGTTGCTGAGGATGCGGCATTCGATTCTTCCGAACTTGCTTGCATGTTCATTGATTCGGAAACCGATGACGTGGTCGCATCGTGTCCGATTGATTTTCGTCGTGTAGCTACAGCCACAGCTGCTGACCCTATCCTTGCTACTGTTTTGCGTTTTGTTGCTACGCAATGGCCCTTGTCAAAGTCACGGATCGAGACTCCTTTGGTTCGCCGTTTTTTTGCTCACAAGGAGAGATTTTTGTGTCCGACGTGGTGTTTTGTTGTTGCGTTCCGATAATGATCAGTCCAGAGTCGTGGTCCCACGTTCGTTACAGTCCTCTGTCTTAAAGCTTCTTCACCAAGGACATTGGGGTATAGTGCGAACGAAACAGCTTGCTCGTCAGCACTGTACTTGGTTCGGAATCGATGCTGCGATTACGAATATGTGCTCCTCTTGCGTGGCGTGTGCCGAACAACAATCCGCGCCGCCGCGTAAATTCTTTGCATGGCCGAACGCCACTTCCCCTTGGCAACGCTTGCACATCGATTTTGCTGGTCCATTCTGGCATGCTCGATGGTTAGTTGTGGTCGATGCTTTCAGTAATTTTCCTTTTGTTGTCCGGATGTCTTCCACGACGTCTTCTGCCACAATCCAAGCCTTGTCTGCTATCTTTTGCATTGAAGGTCTTCCGCAGACTCTTGTTTCCGACAATGGCCCACAATTCATGTCTGCAGAATTTCAGTCATTCTGCAAGGCCAATGGTATTCAACATCTGACGTCCGCGCCGTTTTCGCCTCAGTCAAACGGTGCCGCTGAACGATTGGTCCGGACTTTCAAGTCCCAGATGTTGAAATTGAAAGAGTCGCATTCTCGGGAGGACGCTTTGTTGCTCTTTTTGTCTTCGTATCGCTCTCAGCCCCGCGATGGTCGCTCGCCGGCTGAATTGCTCCATGGTCGATCTCATCGCACCCTGATGTCTTTGCTACATCCGCCGCATCAGGTTCCTGTGCAGCGGCAGGCTCCTGCTTTTGCTATTGGCGACGTTGTCTATTATCGCAATTATCGCGGTTCACGGCGTTGGCTCGCAGGGCGCATTCTTCGCTGCCTCGGCCGCGCGATGTATTTGGTTTTGGGGGCCTCTGGTGAGGTGCGTCGGCATCTCAATCAGCTGCGCCTCTGTCGTCGCCTGGGTTCTGCCGCTCCCCGTCTGCTTTCAGCGACGGAGCCGTCAGGTCAGCGCCTTGGGGACCCATCTACTGGCTCGCCTCATCCCCAGGTGTTGCCGACGCTGCCTTCCATTTTGCCCCATGGCGTCGCGCCGCCGCCGCAGCCGCCGCCGGCGCCGCCCGCAGTGGACGCGTCGCTGCAACCGCCTGGCGCCTCCCTGGGTCACGCGCCGCCGCTCGCTTCCCGTGACCAGCTGTCCTCCGCCATGGACCTCTTGCCCGCTCCGGACCAGATGTCGTCTTCGCCCGTCGGGTGCTCCGACCACATGGAGGTCGACCCTTCTGTCTCATTACGTGCGCATACACCTCATGTTGACGTGCACCCTGGACTAGGTTTGCAGGCGTTTCCTAGCTCCCCTCGGACCGAATGGCCGGGTGCGGGTGGCACAGCCTCGCCTGTTGTTAGGCTCCCCACCTCATCGCATACGTCAACATGGGGTCCTCCCCACGGCGGGCGGAAGCCTTATCTCACGACCGTTCGCCGATTTGCGGGGGAGGAATGTGGTGTCACCGCTAGACACCACACTTGCTAGGTGGTAACTTAAATCGGCCGCGGTCCTGTAGTACATGTCGGACCCGCGTGTCGCCACTGTGTAATCGCAATCCTAGCGCCACCACATGGCAGGTCACAATACACGGACTAGACCTCGCCCCAGTTGTACGGACGACATAGCTTGCGACCAGACCTACCAAGTCTTCCTCTCATTTGCCGAGAGACTGATAGAATAGCCTTCAGCTTATTCCATAGCTACTACCTAGCAAGGCGCCATTTGTATCAGTGCTTATAGCTTACTACTATTCAAGAGATGTATTCCAACAAGAGAATAAAGTTAAGTATATTATTCCAGCTACGTACTTTTCTTCTTATTCATTAATAAGTCTCATGTTCTAGTACTTCACGCCCGTCTGCGTTAGTTTAGCGTGCACTTTCAGCCACTTCGATCTACAAGGTGTTGGCCCAGCTGCCGACACATCATTTGACACGGAAGTTTCCACCAAATAATCGTTGTTACGGACTATGTAACAGACTCTGTGATTGGACTCAAGGCCTCATAATCGTTGTTACGGATTATGTAACAGACTTTGGACTCAAGGCCCCATACCAGATAGGACCTAACACGTCGTTCTTAACGGGATGAAATCGTCGGATACAAACGTACACTATGTATCCTGCCACTTATCAGGGGACATTAACATAGGGTTTGTCCACCAGCTGTGTTTATGACGGTTTGAAGTCTGCTGGGGACAGTTTCACTGAGGTGTCTGTATGCCAGTGGAGGAATGATAGACTACCCCATTCTTCCTCAAGAGCCGAATCCAGAGAAGGCGATGACGTTGTAGACTGGGGAATGGACGAAGTCACCGTTCTAACTCATTCCAAGGCTGTTCAATTGGGTTCAGGTCAGGACTCAGCGCATGCCAGTCCATTTCATTTATATTATTTTTCAGGTCCATTGCCTCACAGAGACTGTTATACCACAGGTCGCATTGTCATGCTGATACTGTCATCGTCTCCAAACAGACCTTCTACTGTACGGAGTACGTAAATCTGTGAAATGTGTTAATATCCTTTTGCATTTAGCGTTTCTAAAGTGCAATAAGGGGAGCACATCCTAACCACGAAGAGTACCCTAACACCGCAACACCACATGTCCTGTACTACACCTAAGGGTAAGTAATGCACTCCATGGAATCGGCAAACCCAAAACCAACCATCGGTAAGGAACAGCGTATAGTTAATTCATCATTGCAAATCCCTGTCCAGTGGCGTCGCTCATTACTCAACTTGAAGTGTCACTTACAGAAGTGTATGTCTTATGTAGAGCTGCTCAATCATTGCACCCCATTATTTTTCACTCTTAACGGACAGTCATTGCTTTGGATGGACTACTGGTAGCCCTTTGGAAGTCACGAGTGACTCCTTCCGCTGATTTCGATCATAAATGCCACCAACGACCTAGTGGTGCATCCTAAATTTCTACCGTTTTAACTTAACCTAATTCTGAAAGTGTTGTGGATTGGCAAGACAGCCAATCCACTAGGAGGAAGCCGAAAGGCACGCGTTTAAGCTCACGCAGGCTGGCGTGAGGTCTGGAACAGGACACGGAAATGAGAATAGCCAAAAACGTACGTAGCTGCTGGAATACTTAACTTTAATCCATAACTGGTGAACATCGCTCTTGACGGTACATGTTTTACAGCATCAGTAGTGACTGGTAATGGCGCCTTGCTAGGTCGTAGCAAATGACGTAGCTGAAGGCTATGCTAACTATCGTCTCGGCAAATGAGAGCGTAATTTGTCAGTGAACCATCGCTAGCAAAGTCGGCTGTACAACTGGAGCGAGTGCTAGGAAGTCTCTCTAGACCTGCCGTGTGGCGGCGCTCGGTCTGCAATCACTGATAGTGGCGACGCGCGGGTCCGAAGTATACTACCGGACCGCGGCCGATTTAAAGGCTACCACCTAGCAAGTGTGGTGTCTGGCGGTGACACCACAGAAAGAGCCCAACAATCATTGTGTGCACATATGGGTACAAATAGGTAGACATGCTGTTACTATGTAGGGCATGCAAATGCTATTTGCCAATGAGGTTCCCTCTGATACTTACCAGAGTACCCTCTATGCTTTTCATCGTGCAAATGTATAATAACTGTTAGTATGGCACATGACTAACTATGATGCAAGCAGTGTGCATTGATATACTCCCTTATTTGATGACAGGTTCTGTTCCCTTTCACAACTACATGCATCTCCTATTTGTTTCCTGGTAATCAGAATACAAGTTGATCATTTTAATTCCCAGTTGGCTACTCTGCAATACATGAGACATAAAACCGTAACATACGACAGACAATGCAAAAGAATACAAAAAACTCTATTTTGATAATCGATACAACTGCATATTTCGTAAATTTATTTTTGCACCTGAGCTCACAACCTTATCTTCCCCTCTCTTCAAATTATGTTAGTCTTTACTTACTCTTTTCCTGCCCGGGCTGTTCCTCTTCTTTTCTGTGGTATTCATATAATCAAAACACACATAAAAATATTGCAACGTCAGTTACTCAGGCTTGCATACCTTTACATGATATGGCGTGTCTATATTCTATCTTTCCCTGTTCATTGCTCAGTACATCATGTTACTAGCTGTCTTAAACATTACTAAAAAACATCCCTACTGGCATATCATTCTATCGCAACCGTAAAATCATCAAAGGGTTGGTGCTACAATGCTACCAGCTCAGTGCTTCTCGCTTATACATTAAAATCATCCTCATTGGGAACAATCTGATAGTATCTCATCTGGTGCTATCATCTTTGCCATCTTATATAATATTACAGTAGTTACAACCTTACCAGGAAGTAGTCCAAATGTAAAATACCAAAATTCCTCAGGATCATTCTCCCTGAGTCTGAAGTGAACATGCACCCACGGGTGTGAAACTTTCTCGGTGGTCACAGACATTTTTCACTGAATGATGTATTACTCGTACCATCTCTTTGATTTGCAGCCCTTGAGGGTTCCAGTTTCTAATACGTTGTGATGTATTACTTACCTAACGCATCTTGTTCCACAATAGATGCAGAAAAATTGGTTGCTCTCAAAATTGCTCTTCCATAACCTTTTCGTCGTGTTTTATTACTTATTACAAGGCACACATTTAGTCTGCACATACACACATGTCAAAATTCCCATTACTAACTTCTAATGTATCTTACCCTACTTCCAGTAGTCAGTGAGTAAGCTCATCTTTTAAACCGAATACCATGCCCCACGGTTCATCCTCTTCCTCAACGTGCAGTGTTCCATTCACTTTCTTCCCTGTGCCCACGATCAGAGCCGCTAGATTTATTATGTCTATAACATAATACTTCTCTCTGGGTTTTATCACCAGTTCTGCATTCACATATTCAAACTCGTCTCTGCTCAAGTCATCATTTTCCTCTTGTAAACCAGTCACTGCCTCTAGTCACTCTCTTACTTGGAGAAATGCATCAAAACGTTTCGTCAGATTCTGGTGAAGTATTGTAACCTGAGAGTTGGCAGCTTATTTCCTCATCTTTAGAGTCCCTGGTCCAAATATCTTCCCACTCATCATCATCTTTCCTACAACCTTCTGAACCTGATGCATTTCCTTTTACAGCTAATTCTGTCATCGCCTCTATAATCAGAACTTCTGATGACACAGGTTGCTTACTCTTTCCTCCTGCTTTCCCCAATTCCTCATCATCTGTTTCCATTAATTGAACATTCTCATTTTCTGGTGAACTCTCCCTTCACTAGCGAGTACAGTCTTTATCATTTTAATGTTCTTGTCAGCCAACCCAACGAAATTGTCTCTGAAGGTTAGTTTAATTTCTCTCTTGCTCAGAAATACCAGTCTCTACTTCTGTTTCAAATAAAGTACCACTGTGTAAAATTTCAAGAAGTCAAGCCCAAGATACACCTTTACAGTCAGGTTACGTATAGTTAGGAGATAAACACTGAGTGTGTGTGATACACAAAGTTGGTCCTGATCTGTTCAATAACTTTCACACACACCCCATGTACTGCACTGTGTCCTGTCATTCCTTGCATTCTAAACATCAGCCACTTCTTTCCTTTGTCACTTATTTCGTAGACTTCATTATGTAAGATCAAGGATTGGCTAGCTAAATCCTAAATACATATCACTGCTCCGCCGTCTAACATCACATCAGTTATGGCACATGCAAGATCCTGTCTCATTTTGGTGAATTCAAATATGGCCCACACTTACAACTATAGTAATGTACGAGAAGATTCGGTTGTGGTTAAATAAGGAAGTACATAGACTGCAGAATGTCTCCCCAACTATGTGAAAGATTTCTAGTTAGGGCCAGTGAGAAGGTTTGCACGTACACACATGAAGGAACTATCCCAACTACAAAAATAATTGCTATGAGCCAATCAGGCATATCCTCACTAAATTTTGAATGAAAGTTCTAGTTGGACTCCTTTTAGCCTAACGCCTGGGTCCCACACTAGCAGTGTCATGTTTCCTCCTGCTCTTCAGATCTTACCGTTACTAAAAGGCACTCTTCATGCTTTGTGCACGATGAAACTTTATAGATTGCTTGTCGCTCTCACTGCGTTCACCCAGAAGAGCACGTTTCTCAATGTATACCCGCCTAAGACCTCACTTTCAGCAGAAACATTTTTAAGCATGTCCAGTTCCCCTCGTGACTCTCGCCTTTTTCCTGCCAGTCAAAGGCCGCAGTCTGCAGCTAATCACAAAAATCTGCCACTGTATTTTTTAACATTGCTTGCAGTGTTCGCGCAGCGTTAGTGATTTGATTTAATAGCTGGATTATTAAACAGGTTAGGAAAAACTGCGAGGTAACAAGTGCAGGAGGTCTTCCATGGCTTGGCTTAGCTGCGATTGTTCTTTTGCATTTCCACTTTACAGCCACATCACCGACAGCTGACATGCCCATCATATGAAGGGTTGAATTATCCACGATTCATTTGTGACACGTGACAACTACTCCTCACACAATTCACTAGGCTCTCCTGGCCGACCCATTCTGCGGTTGCCGCTCTTCTGCTTACAACACAACACTCTCCATCTCTTTTCATACTGGAGCTTCCGCCTCTCGTAACACATAGTGGTCAAATCAGCATCATACAGGGGTGCCCAGATTTGTTTGATGAAATGTGTAAATTAGGGAGTACATTAACTACCATCGTAGTTTATTATGATCTGGCGGACAACGCCAGAAAATTTGTAAGGCTAATAATGAGTTCCCGGGTATTCACCCGAGTTGTTTTTTCTATTTTCTGTACAACATTTCAAAGAACGACCCCGCAGTCTTCTACATCTAGATCTACACATACATTTATATTCCGCAAACCATCCGACGGTGTGTGGCGGAGGCCACTTTACGTGCCACTGTCATTACCTCCCTTTCCTGTTCCAGTCGCGTATGGTTCACGGGAAGAACGACTGCCGGAAAGCCTCCGTGCGCACTCGAATCTCTCTGATTTTACATTCATGATCTCGCCGGGAGGTATAAGTAGGGGGAAGCAATATATTCGATACCTCATCCAGAAACGCACCCTCTCGAATTCTGGACAGCAAGCTACACCGCGATGCAGAGCGCCTCTCTTGCAGAGTCTGCCACTTGAGTTTGCTAAACATCTCCGAACGCTATCACGCTTACCAAATAACCCTGTGACGAAACGCGCCGCTCTTCTTTGGATCTTCTCTATCTCCTCTGTTAACCCGACCTGGTACGGATCTCACACAGATGAGCAATACTCAAGTATAGGTCGAACGAGTGTTTTGTAAGCCACCTCCTTTGTTGATGGACTACATTTTCTAAGGACTCTCCCAATGAATCTCAACCTGGCACCCGCCTTACCAACAATTAATTTTATATGATCACTCCACTTCAAATCGTTCCGTACGCATATTCCCAGATATTTTGCTGAAATAACTGCAACCAGTGTTTGTTCCGCTTTCTATGCATTCGCAATACATTACATTTGTCTATGTTAAGGGTCAGTTGCCACACAGTGCATCGAGTGCCTATCCGCTGCAGATCTTTTTGCATTTCGCTGCAATTTTCTAATGCTGCAACTTTTCTGTATACTGTAGCATCATCCGCGAAAAGCCGCATGGAACTTCCGACACTATCTACTAGGTCATTTATATATATTGTGAAAAGCAATGGTCCCATAACACTCCCCTGTGGCACGCCAGAGGTTACTTTAACGTTTGTAGACGTCTCTCCATTGAGGAAAACATGCTGTGTTCTATCTTCTTCAGGTGCTGCCAATTTTGCTGTTACGTGTACTCGTTGGCTGGAATCCAACCAGACTGTGAGCCATTGTTGGTCTCACGCCACTGTTTATAGCCGAGCTTGATTCCTGACATCCACTAACTACACCCTTTGATGCTCGTTTGTTCTACAGGGCATGCACTGATACTCCATGAAAAGCCACTTCCCTCATCGTTTCCCAACTCTGATAGGTGTGATGGTCGGCGAGATTTTAACGAAATCAGTGCCGGACCCAAAGCGTTATTTAAACTGAAACCTTCATGCCTGTTTATAGAGAAACACATGGCGTGGCGATGGGTATTCTGTAATCGCCGGTCGTGATGAACCTATAGACGGAACACATTGAAGCAAAGACACTATATTCCGCCAAGTCGAAAGCCATGTATTTCTATCAGTACGTGGACGACACGTTTGTGGTGCGGCCACAGGCAGCCAAAAAACTTTACGAGTTCCTGGAACATTTATACTCTATCCATTGTAGTAATATAAAGTTCACGATGGAACTTAGAAAAGAGAAACTACTACCTTTCCTCGTCGTGTTAGTTAAGAGTAGACCGGTACTAAAGACTCTGATCCACAGAACACGAACACTTTCAGACAAGGATAACCTCGCCGGAGAATGGCAACACCTACGACTGGTGTTCGAAGTTAGGTGTATTCAAATCATCAAAGTGAACTGAAGATGCTGTCAAAATGAAGAACAACTGTGGGAGAGGTTGCGACTGAAACCGAGGAAAAGATGCCAAAAATCGCTTATCTGCATAATGCCGGCCCAGTATCTGGAAATATCGGCAGACTCCTACTTACCATCCAATGTATTTCGTTCCCTACAACAAGGACAGAAAGTATTCTCCGTAATGTTAATGGCCATCTAGGTCTCCAAAAACCGGACGTGTATCGCATTCCAGAAGAATGTGGAATATCTTACGTTGGCCAGAAAACCAGGAGGGATTCAACGGACATTAGCGAAACATCCGACGAAAACACCCAAGCAAATCAGCTGTCATGACCAGCATAATTAAGGAGTCTAACGAAATAGAGTGCGTTCTCTGTAAAACAAAAGAGCATCAAAGGGTGCAGTGGATGTCGGGAACCAAACTTGGGTATAAATTGCGGCGTGATAGCAACATTACTTCACAGTCTGATTGGAATTCAGGCAACAAGTACACATGATACCAAAACCCTCAGTACCTAAAGAGGATTGCTGGGTCCGTCGTCAAATTATAGTGCAGGAAATGGAAACAACACGCCGATGAACACCCGGAAGCACGCTATTAATGAGTCACGCCGAGAAAACCTGAGGTATCACTTAGTAAGGCTGTTCGAAGATGGTACTGTGTATATAAAAGTCTCAACGCCAGAAAATTGTAGATTAATAAGACTTGCAGACGTTTAGTGCTTGGTGATGAGACGGGTAGTTGACCCTCAACACAAATAAAATCCATTACAAAAATGGTTCAAATGGCTCTAAGCACAATGAGACTAAACATCTGAGGTCATCAGTCCCCTAGACTTAGAACTACTTAAAGCTAACTTAACCTAAGGACATCACGCACATCCATGCCCGAGGCAGGATTCGAACTTGCGACCTTAGCAGCAGTGCGGTTCCGGACTGAAGCTCCTAGAACCGCTCGGCCACAGCGGCCGGCATAATCCATTACACTGTAGCGATCAACCATTGGACAATAACAAGCGTAAAATATCAACGAGCATCCATCCGTAAGGATGTAATTTGAAACGACCACATGGAGCTAATTCGACGAGAAATGATTCCAAAGATTTTTTGGTAGAATCAGGTAGAAGTGAGAGTCAGTCAAGAGAGAAAACACTTTATCGACAGAGCCTTAATTACTGCTCGTCACTATCCGACTGCTACCACGGTCAATAAAATCTTCGCACTGCATCAGTGGGGCTGCATCTTCAGGTGGTAAAGTAAACAGGAAGAGCCAAGTCCCATTGTTCAGCGTTAAGATTAAACCAACAGCGCTAAAAGCGGTTGTCGATGGTTAAACCGACTGAGATCACGTCACACCATGCCGTAGATATCATAGAAGTGTGCACGGTGCAGCGTAAACATTACTTATGGGTCGATATTACGAGCTACCTGTGCGAGGCGGCGCTAGCCTAGTCTCGAACCAAACTGTCGCATCCCGTAGACATCATAGAAGTATGCAAGCACCAGCGTAAACAGTACAGACGGGTTCGTATTAAGTACTGTTACCAGGTACCAAATAGAAGAAGGAAAGAAGGAAGGAAGGAAGACTTCGTTTAACGTCCCTTCGACATCGAGGTCGTTAGAGACGGAATACAAGCTCGGATTGTATCAAGGATTGGGAAAGAAATCGGCCGTGCCCTTTCAAAGGAGTCATACCGGTGTTTTCCTGGAGCGATTTAGGGGAATAACGGAAAACCTAAATCTGAATGGCCGGAGCGGGTTTGAACCGTCGTCCTCTCGCATGCGAGGCTAGTATGTTAACCAGTTCGCCACTTCGCTCAGTAGGTACGAAAGATGTAGGAAACGGGAAGTATGCTAAGAGGAGCGGAGCGAGTATAGATGCACAAGTGTGTAGCTGCTTACTACAATTAACAGTATTCAGTGATTCGCCTCTCTTAGAAGCCATCATATTTGGCCTTTCGCATGAAGTTTTATCGAAACTGACTGAACATTGCAAATAAGAGAAAGATCTAGTCGTATGGTAGCGTTGTCTGGTAGATCTCACGGGGTTGTTCAATCCTGTAATCGGATGAGGTTTTCTTCCTCTCCTCGTGGTACAGTATGTAATCAAAAGTATCCGGGCACCTGGCTGAAAGTGACTTACAAGTTTGTGGCGCCCTCCATCGGTAATGCTGGAATTCAGTATGGTGTTGGCCCACCCTTAGCCTTGTGACAGATTCCACATACGTTCAGTCAGGTGCTGGAAGGTTTCTTGGGGAATGGCAGCCCATTCTTCACGGAGTGCTGCACTGAGCAAAGGTATTGACGTCGGTCGGTGAGGCCTGGCACGAAGCCGGCGTTTCAAAACATCCCAAAGGTGTTCTATAGGATTCAGCTCAGAACTCTGTGCAGGCCAGTCGATTACAGGGATGTTATTTTCGTGTAACCACAGGCCGCGCTATATAAACAGGTGCTCGATCGCGTTGAAAGATGCAATCGCCATATCCCAATTGCTCTTCAACAGTGGGAAGCAAGAAGATACTTAAAAACAACAATTTAGGCCTGTGCTGTGATAGTGCGACGCAAAACAACAAGGGATGCCCCCTCCATGAAAAACACGACGACATCATAACAGCACCGCCTCCGAATTTTACTGTTGGCACTACACACTCTGGCAAATGACGTTCGCCGGCCGGAGTGGCCGAGCGGTTCTAGGCGCTACAGTCGGGAACCGCGCGACCGCTATGGTGTACCGTGATTCATCACTCCACAGAACGTTTTCCCACTGTTCAATCGTCCAATGTTTACGGTCCTAACACCAAGCGAGGCACCGTTTGTCATTTACAGACGTGATGTGTGGCTTATGAACAGCCGCTCGACCATGAAATCCAAGTTTTCTCACCTCCCACCTAACTCTCGCTAGTACTTGCAGTGGATCCTGATGCAGTCTGGAACTCTTGTGTGATGGTTTGGATAGATGTCAGCCTATTACACACTACGGCCCTCTTCAACTGTCGACGGTCTCAGTCAGTCAACAGGTGAGCTGTACGTGCCCCTTCACGTTTCCACTTCAGTATCACATCGGAAACAGTGGACCTAAGGATGTGTAGGAGTGTGGAAATCTCGCGCACAGATGTATGACACAAGCGACACCCGATCACCTGACCACGTTCGAAGTCCGTGAGTTCCGTGGAGCGCCCCGTTCCGCTCACTCACGATGTCTAATGACTCAGGTCACTGATATGGAGTACCTGGCAGAAGTGGCAGCACAATGCACCTAATATGAAAAACGTATGTTTTTGGGGGTGTCCGGATACTTCTGATCACATAGTGTATGTGGCAGTTGTGTCTAAAGGGTACCACTTGAGCGTATGGAAGTGAGTACATAGTGTGGTGTTAACTTTGTATTGGATGATGAGAGGTGGAAGAGTGTGAAATCTGGTGTTTTCACGCATCCAGCTCCTCTCCGTTAGCATCAAAGTGAGCGCCAGGTTTAACGTCCCAAATCGGCGGATGGTTCAAATGATTCAAATGGCTCGAAGCACTATGGGACTTAATATATGAATCCCCGAGGCAGGATTCGAACCTGCGACCGTAGGAGCCACGTGGTTCCGGACTGAGGCGCCTAGAACCGCTCGACCACTGTGGCCGGCTCGGCGGCTGTATCGCCAGTGTCACGTGATCACAGGTAATGAGGCACTGTGATGAAGCTTAGAATTTTATTCACCTCATTGGCGCAAAATCTGGTGAACGGGAATTTCACGCCAGCGCTTTGTTTCTCCATGACGGCGGCCAAATGCTGGTGATGGAAATTTTTTCCACCACGAGATTTAGAGTCTCCTACCTCCGAGTTGAGCACCAGCTCGTAGGCTATTTGGCGAATAAATCTTACAGAACCACGCTAAGTAATGGGTCTTTTGAAACCAGTCATGTCACTGTTTTTGTGAATTTTTTCTGCAGTGCCGTATTGCCTCAGGCTACATCTTATTTATAATTAGTACACAATGAAAAACTCCAATCTGTTGCCTATACTGGCTGTCTCGTATACTTTTTTCCCTTTTTAGAATGCAATCCGAGACATGCTACAGGTGAACTGCATGTATGGCATGTTCTATGCTCTGTACGTATGTGTTACTTGGAGAGTTGTAGAGCAATAGTGAGGGACACGACTGTCGTTAACATACTTATGTCTTTATGGGGGCGTATCTGGAAGTAAGGCGTAGCTTCAATGTCTTCTAAACCCTCCCTCGTACTCACAGCTATTTACTTGAAGCCAGCGTTTCCTCGGCAATGTGGAATCGTGAGCTGCAATGCAAGGGAAGTGAGAAGCCGAGGAGGTCAGTATGGAGAGGGCGGCGGCAGGTTTTACAACCTGCAGCCACAAAAGCTGTAGCTTTACTGCATCGTATCCTCCCGCCACTCTCGCAGACAATAGCGCTGTACGGCTTGCGGCACGTGTTCGCTCCGCTGCCTTACATTTTCCGTTCCCGTGTACTATCCGGCAACGTCGGAAAGAGGGGGTTAAAAATATAAACCAACCTACTTTATGTGGCCATATTAGAGACTATATTCTCCTGAATAGTGGAAAAGCTATTAACAGAGTAACAGCAACACATTAACAGTTACGTCTGAACAAAACTTGGCATTCATCTATATAGTAGAGCTAGAAAGAACTGTGAAGCACAGTATTCTAGTCAAACGCAATTAGGAAGAGGTCTGCGAGTTCCGTCACTCACATCTACATATCTTCTTCATCAGAGTTTTCCATGAAAACTGGAAATAAATAATAATCAGATAACTAAGTAGCGTTGAAATAAATGTCAGTAGTTGTTACAGACTGATTCTTTCTCAGGTAAACATCGAATGACGCATTGCCTCCAGTGATAAGACAAAGCTGTGACTGATAATTTGTAGGACAGTACTACGCATCATAGATGACCTTCAACGTTCACCGCTGACCTTGATGACATCCCTTCCGGTATCAGGATAGAGCAGAGGCAATTGTGCATATTAGCTGACATGTACATTGAGAGAGGTATTATGTTCCAGTCATATTTAAGGTGCCCCCCTGCCCTTCCAAACATGCTCGCCCATGCACATGACCAGGGCTTCTGGTGCCAGATTACACAAAAGAGCGATTTATATTCAAGGTCACCTCATCCTCCCCATGAGCCCAGGCCTGCACACACACCTGACGCACTGCCAGCTCTACTCCAAAGATGGCCTTTACTGTGAGTATGAGGTTACACACACACACACCAGCCCTCACATGTCGCCCTGTAACACTATGATCGATAGGCAGTAGTTGTTCAGTGTAATTAATGATATATATCGTAAAGTGTTTTCTCATTAATGCTTAATGTCATTGATTTACTGTAAGGAAATAGAGTTTTACAAATATGTTTTGTAGAATTGTAACTGTGTTTTTAAATAATGCGACTTTCTAAAGTACGGTTGTTTATGTAAAGGAAATAAGAATGTAAATAACTGGTTCATACTTAGGAACCTGCACTGAATAATGAGAAAGACATAGTACTTCCACTCCGCAACGAAAGTGAGTTGGCGCGCGCCAAAAGGTGGAATTGGCGCTCAATCTGGGTGGCAAGCGAGAAAGCACAGTAGGAGTCAGTATCCAGCATCCAACCAGTCAACAGCGCAGGTGCCGAGCGAGGTATCCATATGAGATGGAATGGCCTCGGGAGTAATCGTGGCTGTAAAATGGTGCTCTCGCATTGTAAATGGCTCTAAAAATGATAGTCACGTCGCCAATAAGAACTAAATAGAGCATATTACTGCTAAAGGAGAGACCAGGTGGCCGCCACGTGCTCACCACCACTACTGCGCCACCACTTCATCAGATCCCAGAGGTTAGAACCGTATGTCAGTATGAACCAGTGTATTTGTGTGAATTAATTTGCAATAATAATGCAAATAGTTCTAAACTGTGCTCGAACCATTAATTGTTTCCTTCCATGCTACCTGTCAGGGTCCTCTCCTCATAATGACCAATATCCAAGTACCCTGTGTGTGAAAAGATAATCATCCACAAAGTAGTTATCCGAATGGGACGAAAACCGGTATATGCGATTTACGTGTACATACAAACAAGTAAACACAGTTTCAGAAAAAATGGATAGTTTATTCAAGAGAAAAAGCGTCACAAATTGAGAAAGTCAATAACGCGTTAGCCCAGCTCGGCCGTTATTCAAGTAGGTACTCGACTTGGCATTGATTGACAGAGATGTTGGATGTCCTCCTGATGGATATCGTGCCAACAAAACTGGGTGTAGGATATCTCCGACGTTCCACTGTGATGTCAGCCCAGGTGATCCTACTATGAAATGATATGGCATCCGAGATCTTCACACCTGGCTGTCGGGCAGTATGGTGTGCGACAATCAGCTTGATATCCCACCACCATCTTGGGCACCTTCAGACTCATACTCGTTGGTCTATGAGATTCCAGGCCAAATGTGCCCGACAACACTGTAAACGGGATTTTAGGTTTACAGAGGTAAATTGTGGCTCACTCCCTTTCCTTTGAACAGTCTATTAATAGTCCTTGTGGTCACTGAAGCACCAGTTTCACGGATCGATGATAATAATGAATCTGCGGCTCTGAGTGCCTCTCTAACGAATGCTGTCGTCCTCACGTCTCTCTAGACCGACCACTTCCCTATTTGATGGTTCAAATGGCTCTGAGCACTATGGGACTCAACTGCTGTGGTTATCAGTCCCCTAGAACTTAGAACTACTTAAACCTAACTAACCTAAGGACATCACACACATCCATGCCCGAGGCAGGATTCGAACCTGCGACCGTAGCAGTCCCACGGTTCCGGACTGCGCGCCCAGAACCGCGAGACCACCGCGGCCGGCCTTCCCTATTTGAATCTGTGTTCGGCCATGGTTCACTGATCCGAACCGACATCGTCGTGGAGTGGGTACCCTCCCATTCAAATGTCGTGCCGATTACTTCAACAGGCTATTTTGAGCCCAAATACACGTCCTGTCTCAAATTTTCACATTTGTGTATATTTTTCACACGCCTCTCCGCGAGGCATAGGTACTGTCCAACCCATTCCAAGGAAGGAAATTAGCAAAGACTTTAAGTCCTGGTATCGACATATCCACTGTTTACTATCCTTGCCAACTGCGTGGTGCAATCGTGCTGCAGCGTCACACCTCCATCCATTTAGCATTTTCAGTCAATACCTGTATCAGTATCAATTTCGGTAACTCCTCCATCGTGTGCTGTGTTTTTTGGTTTAGAGAGTATTATGGGAATTCACACGTACAGATAGTGTGCCTATTTTGCATGCACACACGGTGTGCAATCATTCACACATACACACACACACACACACACACGACTCGCGATTCATCCGGCTATTCCGCACATACGTCCACCACAAATAATCCACAAGCTCACTCACTCACTCTCTAGTGAATGGTGTGAGTGTGGGAGGGTCCCCATACCGTTCTCACAGATGAACCATTTTCTGTCATGACTTTTAACGTCGAGCAAACATCTTTTGTAATCCTCGATCGTGGGAGCCTTTGAGGGCGCACAATGAACCTTCGGCTCGCCTCTGGGTGGCAGCTGATCTATACCATATGGAAACCTCTATGACCTGAGCCCTACAAACTCCACAATCTGTGACCCATTCGAATCGTCATTCATCAGGTCGATAAATTTGTTTTTTGACTTCTCATTCTGTAAAGATTATTGGCCGCATATACAGATGTATGGAATGTTTCGGAATTGTAAGTAATTACTTTATATGGATCGTAGCCATTCAACCAGTAAGTTAAACAGTCTGTAGCCATATAAAGTAATTTGGGGTCAGCGGCGTTAGCTTTGTACCTCATCTGGAAAACGGTACATGCGAAGATTGGCGAGCTCCAGAATACACATAACGATATAGACAGGCTTCGTGAACTGCACTGAAACTTTAGCCATTTCCACAGCGACAATCCTTCAATGAAAATTGTGCACGCTTAAAATTTTTCCTGGTGATCTCATCTCTATACTTAGAAGGAGAGACAGCATTGGTCGTATTTTTTTGTTTTATTAACCGCAAAATCGATTTTCGGTCACTTTGTGACCATCGTCAGTGCTAGAAGTTAAAAATTTTTACATAACGATCAGAGAGTATAAAACAGAAAATCACAACTACATCTGCATATGAACATAACAGTTGGTAGGAACATACCTGTAATATTCAATTTAAATTGGTAGGCACTGGTGTCAACAAGCTTAGAGCGATCACATAAACTGAGGCCGCTGTTTACATGCACTTGTTCAGCAGACCTCGGTGTGACGGGGCTTGGAACGCCCTCTATGTGACATGTGTCACATGAAGACTTAATATTACTGGTTTTGCGAGATATTAACACTAAATAACTCTTGTGCATTTGTGAATCATGAAGTAATTCAAATTTAAAATGTACGTAAAACACATAGCAGACGAAGGGGGAAGGAAACATCTAAAATACATTGGCGTATTGTTTTTAAAAAAACAAACTTATAAAACATAAAACAGATCGATAATAAGTTGTCAGAGTGCAGTATAGTCAAAAGAGAAAAAGACAATTAAAAATAATAATATATGAATAACATGAAATGAGGTATAACACAGGTTTTTAAAAAACATAATACCCGCCATCTGGCGTGGGAAGTTAGAAGTACAACGTTCGTGATTTACGTAAAATGTTACGTTAAGACTAAGGAGTCAAATATATAAAAAATAGTAATAGTACAAAACTGCCACTACGTAATAATTAAAATGCCGTGAAACACAATGTTCATTACAAAAAAGTTTGTAGGTGTGGATAAACAATTTTGTTATCATATTTAACCGACATGCTGATGTACGTCTCGTTTGTCCCTTTGGACAAGCTAGCATTGTTATAACAGTGGTTATAGGCTTCCGCATAAGCACTGGGTCAGAACCCATACATACATGACATCAAATATACACGGTTGCTTACTGTAAAACATAGCACCCACCATTTGGCGTGGGAAGTTACAAGTATATCGTTCTTGATTTGCGTAAATATTACGTTAAAACTGAGAAGTCAAATATATAAAAAATATGTAAAATAGTAATAGTACGAAAATGCCATTAAGTAACAATTCAAATGCCATTAAACAATATTTATTACAACAACAAAAAAGGTTTGAGGGTGTAGAGTAACAACTTTGTTATCATATTTAACGACGTGATAATGTACGTACCATTCGTCCCATCGCTGGTTGTACGCTTCCGCTTAAGCACTGGGCAACATTCACACGTTGATAAAACAGTAATAAAATTGCCAAGCAACTGGTTTTAAATGTTAATAAAATAATTTGATTTTACATAGCTTATAGTAGCAGTGGGACCTATATGAAATAAAAGCAGACTTAAAAAGTACCTATAATTCTAATTGTGTTATTGAAATAAATTTAAAAATATAAGGTGCGAACAAGTAGTATGCATCAAACATCGAGAAACCATCATGCGGAAGGACAAGTAATAGTGCCACTTATATCAGAAATATACATGGTACTTCAGAGAAATTAAACATAGGCTATGCACGAAATCGAGCACTTATTCAAACAGAAAAGGAATTGTTAACATACATTAAAAATAATTACGTAAAGTGATAAACGGTTCATATTACTTTGTGTCAACGCCTAAGAGATGTCGACTGTAGTAAAATTATGTTCAGTAGGCGTCCATAAGTTCTGAAAATTACGGAACAAAAGGGAGCATACTTTTAAAAAGCCGAAATTAGTGATGTTATTAGAACAAACCGAAACATGTGTGTCTATGTGTTGAGATAGTTGGAATAGCGGCCATTGTAAGTGTTCTCGTAGCAACTATGACTGAGGCATTGTTTATAAGGGATAACAAGCAACTGACTACGAATTGCTAATTGTGATAATTGGCAACAAGTTGTTGACTTTTTTCATAGGAAATCGGAGAAGCATTCCCAAAAATTTGTGCTTCTCGATATCGTTTGCATGTTAAGTAGCGCGATATCTGGAGATTTATGATGGCAAAAGATCTCCATCTCTTCCATAAGGTCGAGAAAGCGTCCTTTTTTACCCTTGTGCAACAACTTCAATTGCGATGTCAAATCTGGAGTTGTATGACCAGTAGCTACAAGATGGGCTGCGAAATTAGATTTTTCCGCAATATCTTTCCTCTCGAGTGCAACGTGCTCACGGAACCTTGTTTCTAATTTTCTTCCGGTTTGCCCTATGTAACCTGCATTACACGTGGCGCACATAAGTTTGTAAACACCTGATTCATGTAAGACATTGTGTACATGAATGTTATTCCTTAAAAGCACGCCTAGTCTGTCGTCGTCGAGAAACCTACATTAATATTCCTCTTCTTGAATACTCTGGCAATTTTATTGCTAATGGGACCATAGAAAGGCAAAGTGATATATTTTTGATTTTTATTTTCGCTTGTCTCATTCTGACTTAAATTATCTTTACTATATTTTTTGGATACCATCTCATAAATTTCCATGACATATTTCAACGGGTAATTATTATTTCTTGCAGTTTGTTTGACTATGTTTAACTCTTTCTCGTGGTTTTCATTAGATACTGGTAATCGGAACATACGATGAAATGCAAAATGGAAAAACGCTTTTTTGTGTTGGTCAGGGTGTTGCGAACCATAATCTAAGATGATATCTGTGACTGTTGATTTTCTGTAAATGTCAAGTGTATGTTTTCCATTTTCCCTACTAATGGTTAGGTGTAAAAAATTAATGACTCCATTCTGTTCTTTTTCAACTGTGAATGTAATTTTGTTGTGTAAACCATTAAATGTACTGACGACTTCGTCAATATCAAATTGACTGCCATTAATTAGCAATAGCGTGTCGAACACATATCTATAGTAGTATACGATCTTTTCGGCTTACGTGGGAAAATCCTTTAGTAATTTTAGTTCAAGATAGTTAATAAAGATGTCTGCCATAATCCCTGACACAGAGTTTCCCATGCAGAGTCCGTCCTTTTGGACATAAATTTTGTCATTAAATGTGAAGTAGTTATACTTTAAGCAGAATGGTAACAGTTCTATGAAGTCATTGATTTCGACGCTGGACATATTACTGTGGTTTCTGAGATTAGCGTCAATAATTTGTATTGTTTCCTCAATCGGGATATTCGTATAAAAATTGACAATGACTAGCGAAAGAAACGTCATAGTGTCTGTAATAGGTATATCTTTTATTTTCTCTACTAATTGGGCACTATTTTTAATCTAGAACTGTTGCTCAAATTTATAATGCTTATTCAAAATAGTTAAACATTTTTTCGCAACATTCACCTACGGGCCCCCTCTCCCATCAACTACAGGCCTAATGGGGTTAGACTCCTTATGAACCTTGAATTGTGATCGTAGCCTAGGAATTTTTGGATTCATTACCTTGAGATACTGTATCTCACGAGGGGCTATTACATTTGAAAGTGATTTAAGTTTCTCATTTAACTTTCTTTGAATCTCATTCGTTGGGTCTCTCGCAATTGATGTAATACCGTTTTCTTGAAAAAACTGTAAAGTTTTTTCTGTATACATTTCTTTTGTAACAATAATAACACAATTCCCTTTGTCTGCCTTTGTGGCAATTGCATTACTTTCTTGTAATTTATTATTCAAGCTTTTTACTGTCAAATCATCCCTCCTGTTTTGGTTATTTGCTTTTTCTACCTCGTTTTTTAATAGCTTTTCTACCGCTACAGCCATTTTATTCTGTTCTACCTTATTTATTTTACAACTATCCATCGCGAATTTTACCTGCACTAGTGTATTCTCAATTGCCCTACTATCCAATTGTTTATGTACGTTGTATTTTAAACCCTTACTCAAAAGCTCATTTTCTTCTTGATTAAATACTATATCGGTTAAATTTTTAACTCTAGGATAGAAGTTATATTTATGTTCGCCATTTAACATTTGTCTTTTCCCTTGTCCCATTAGCTTAACTATTTTTTGATATGTTTAGCTCTTACTTTGCTAACTGCATTATACACAATCTCATTCACTCTTGAGAGTAACAAATCTAAGGTCAAAGGAGAAACAAGTTCAACCAAATTGGCATGTGCTTCGAACAGATGAGAATTAATAACACTTTTTTAAAAAAACAGTTTCCTAATTTCACTTCTCATCAAAACCAGTTCGCATTTTTTCATTGTCATTGCGCACATTTTTCTTCATCTATTGAAGTAACTTTGTACATACTGTGGTGGTAACATTTTTCTTGATACACTCTTTGTTGAACTGGGTATGTTGACTTGTGATCGCCAGCTTGATTTTTAACTTCTTGTATTTAAAATACGCTGCACAAGCCCAGCTAGGCAAAATTTTATTGATTGGCGACTCCATGGAGTGTCCTGTGCACCACGACCAGATAATGGATATACTTAGAAGGAGAGACAGCATTGGTCGTATTTTTTTTTTTTTTTATTAACCGCAAAATCGATTTTCGGTCACTTTGTGACCATCGTCAGTGCTAGAAGTTAAAAATTATTACATAACGATCAGAGAGTATAAAACAGAAAATCACAACTACATCTGCATATGAACATAACAGTTGGTAGGATCATACCTGTAATATTCAATTTAAATTGGTGAGCACTGGTGTCAACAAGCTTAGAGCGATCACATAAACTGAGGCCGCTGTTTACATGCACTTGTTCAGCAGACCTCGGTGTGACGGGGCTTGGAACGCCCTCTATGTGACATGTGTCACGTGAAGACTTAATATTACTGGTTTTGCGAGATATTAACACTAAATAACTCTTGTGCATTTGTGAATCATGAAGTAATTCAAATTTAAAATGTACGTAAAACACATAGCAGACGAAGGGGGGAGGAAACATCTAAAATACATTGGCGTATTGTTTTTAAAAAACAAACTTATAAAACATAAAACAGATCGATAATAAGTTGTCAGAGTGCAGTATAGTCAAAAGAGAAAAAGACAATTAAAAATAATAATATATGAATAACATGAAATGGGGTGTAACACAGGTTTTTAAAAAACATAAGACCCGCCATCTGGCGTGGGAAGTTAGAAGTACAACGTTCGTGATTTACGTAAAATGTTACGTTAAGACTAAGGAGTCAAATATATAAAAAATAGTAATAGTACAAAACTGCCACTACGTAATAATTAAAATGCCGTGAAACACAATGTTCATTACAAAAAAGTTTGTAGGTGTGGATAAACAATTTTGTTATCATATTTAACCGACATGCTGATGTACGTCTCGTTTGTCCCTTTGGACAAGCTAGCATTGTTATTACAGTGGTTATAGGCTTCCGCATAAGCACTGGGTCAGAACCCATCTCATCTCTTGCGCCATGACACCATATCGACGGTAAATCATATGAATATTCCCTCACCATTTCTATTGTTTTCCCAGAAGCTGAAGTGCTCATTAATTACTAAAAATATTTTTCGAATCACATTTTGAAAACGCCGTCTTTCTGATGTATGGATCAATGTACTCCTTGAGCTAGGGTGACTGGTCGAAGTAGGTTGCACAGGCGATTTTAACAAGTTCCATCCCCAACTTGAGACACTGATGGAGGTTTCTGTTGTGCAGACACTATCTGTGCTTGTTTCCCAGTGTTGCTAACAGTTTGGGCAGTACTAGGCGCTCCAGACGTAACAGTAAGTCGCTGTGTACGTCATGCATATGGATGGGATGTTCCTGGTCTGGGTCCAGCTTCCGCCATTATAGGATATTTTCCTTCATTCTGTTCATTTCTCCCTCGGATATCCTTCCGAACCCTCCAATTGGCTGAGATTGGTTTGCCCGTCGGGGTTGGTTATGTCCAAATAAAAGGTGTAGCTTAAATCGTAAGACGGTTTCATACGCAGGTTATTCGCCTTAGCGTACCTGTGCATGCACTGTCAAAGCCAGTCTCGAAACCTGCTTTTTAAGAAGAGAACCATGGCAACATCAGTCAAAACGTCAATGTCGACCCATGTCTTCCTTACACCACGCCGCACGAAAGCCATGGTATGGTGTAATAGAAGCTGGGATCCAGAAAGTATAAGATTAGGTATACCGTCTGGAACCTCTCAGAGATGTTTGCTGACAAACGTACATCAGTATTCATGTACAATTCTGCGTATTCTACTAAATCAGGTATATTGAACTCCTGCCAAAGATTCACCGTGTGCTCATACTCCACATCCATTAGGGCAAAGTTTGTGAGTTCGCTGGAGAATGCTAATATGTCGAGCACTGTTGTTTCATGGGGACTACCCCCCTCCCCCCCCCCCCCCCCGCCCTCTCGCCAGTTCCAGGTATGTGCAAGGAGAGACCACTCCTCCCTCTTAGTCTCAAGCTTAAACTCTGCGTCATCAGGATATGCAACTCTGGTGAAGTGGATATCCTCCTGACACATCATTTCAGCAGGTATCGTGAATGAAACATAGCGAATCCAGGAACTGAAGCCTTATTCTTCGTGTGATTCCTTTGGAAAATGCAATGCGTGTTTCAGCGGTGTCAGAAACGACACTGACCGTGCTGGCCTTCAAACAAAACTCACAAGCTACTGGGCGTCATACTTCCTCAAATTGTGGAAGAAGACAAGTATGTGATGTGGCAGCTGGTACTTCAAGTTGCATGTGTTGTGAGCTGCGCAGCGAAACTTGCTCACTAGATGACAATAGTCTCAACTTGGGTTTTCCGCTTTTGTATCCAACGGTAGCCCACAAGTAAGAGAATCCATAGCCTTCTTCTACAAGATATCATTCTCCTTCGAGTCGATCATGGGAACGTCGTTGGGATAGACATCATCTTGCCACTCAATTTTTGGAGCTAATACTGCAGCCATCAAGCAAGATTATTCCCGACGTAGGATTCGAATTTATTGCCGATGGAGTCATAACAGCATATAACTTTATACGCTGTCAGATACAGTATGTGCCGTTCTGTAAAAGTGGCGTCAGAGTCACTGGGGTCACTTTCACAATGCACTGCAGGAGATAGGAGGCACTCTAAGACCATGTATATGACGAAGGTCCGTCATACCTGCCGGTGGGTGTTCTTAAACTTCAAGAAGTACTTATCCTCAGTAGGCATTTCCGTAAGTACCTACCGAGCGAGGTGGCGCAGTGGTTAGCACACTAGACTCGCATTAGTCAGGACGACGGTTCAGTCCTGATTTAGGTTTTCCGTGATTACCCTAAATCCCTCCAGGCAAATGCCAGGATGGTTGCTTTGAAAGGGCACGGCCGACTTCCTTCCCCGTCCTTCCCTAATCCGATGAGACCGATGACCTCGCTGTCTGGCCTCCTCCCCCACAGCAACTCAGCCCAACCCATAAGTACAGGCTCCTGGCTCGAGGTGTCTCTCTAGAACCTCACTCACAGTAAAAGTGCTGAGGCATCTATGGCAAAAATACCGTTTATATTCCATTTTACTCGGCTGGGAGGAAAATAGATGAGTAACGCTTCTGATCTACACGTAATGTTGCTTATCACTCTTGAAGAATATCAACAAATCTTCGTGTTTTGTGACCAGACAATACTGCGAAGTGCACTGACGGAAAAAAATCGTAACACCAAGAAGGAGTTGTGCGATATGTACGAACGTTGGTAGTGAAAAACATCTGGAAATGATGTCTATTCAAATATCGCAGCAGTAGTGCCACTATGAGGATGTAAATCAGGTTTGCTTTAAATACACGCTGTAACGGTCCTGAGCGTTAGTTACGTTTGAGATTGGAAGTGATGAGTTGATGTGAGTCAAGAATGCCTTTAAGGCGACTCTCGTAAGAGGGCTACTTGAAGCTGCATGTTCCTTCCGCGATACTGCAAAAAAGCTTGGCAGGAGTGCAGTCACTGTACATGACTACTGGAAGCGTTCGTCACGAAGATGGATGGTGTAAGAAGACTGGATTCTGGACGGCCACGTGGCACTACCAAGAGGGAAGACCATCTTGTTCGGCGTATGGCTTGATGCATCGTACTAAAGCAGTAACAGCACTCTGAGCAGCAGTTGGCACCTTACTGACACAACGAACTGTTACAAATCGGTTACGTCAAAGACAGCTAGGAGCCAGACACGCTGTAGCGTTTATTCCACTGACGCCAGACTAACGCCATTTGCGACTTCAACAGTGCCAAGCGAGAGTTCGTTGTAGAGTAGGCAGGAGGTCTCTTGTGGTTTCTAATGAAAGCTGGTTCTGTCTCTGTGTCAGTGATGGCTGCGTGCTGGGTAGAAGGAGGGCAGTTGAGGGTCTGCAGCCAACCTATCTGCGTACTAGACAAGCTGGACCTACACCTGGAGTAATGGTTTGGGGTGCGAT
The DNA here is from genome assembly GCF_023898315.1 of Schistocerca nitens. Classification (NCBI taxonomy): domain Eukaryota; kingdom Metazoa; phylum Arthropoda; class Insecta; order Orthoptera; family Acrididae; genus Schistocerca; species Schistocerca nitens. The sequence continues at coordinate 969,566,990 of NC_064616.1, read as the reverse complement.
TTCGTGTGACAGCAGGCGTACTTTGGTGGATATCCCACGCACCCTGACTGCAAATTTGTACTTAAGTCTGGTGATTCGTCCTTTCGTGCTGCCATTCGTGATCGACATTCCAAGGGGTGAAACTTCTCATTCTGGATTCCAAGGGGTGTTTTCCAACAGGATAACGTTCGCCCATATACCGCTATTGTAACGCAACATGCTCTACAGAGTGACAACTTGTTGTATTGACGTGCTCGCCGGCCGGAGTGGCCGAGCGGTTCTAGGCGCTACAGTCTGGAACCGCGCGACCACTGCGGTTGCAGGTTCGAATCCTGCCTCGGGTATGGATGTGTGTAATGTCCCTAGGTTAGTTAGGTTTAAGTAGTTGTAAGTCTTAGGGGACTGATGACCTCAGAAGTTAAGTCCCATAGTGCTCAGAGCCATTTGAACATTTGAACCAAGCCATTGAAGTGATCAATCACCAGATCTGTCTTCAGTTGTGCACATATCGGACATCATCGGACGACAACTTTAGAGTCAGCCACAAACAGCGTTAACCGTCCCTGTATTGATCGACCAAGTGCCACAGACATGGAACTTCATCCCAAAAACTGACATCTGCCACATGCATAGCACAATTCTTGCAAGTCTCCATGCTTGCATTCATCATTCCGGTGGTTACGCCAGTTATTGACATCCTTGTATTTCACATTTGCAATAGCTTATCTCGCGCTTACATTAACCCGTGCTCTGGCAATTCTAATCACTTTGATATGTTACCTAGACAAAGGTATTCCGGAAATTTTATTACTCGACATTAATTATTTTTTGATGTTGTGATTCTTTTCCATCAGAGTACATAAGTTGAAAGGGTACAGTACCGCCCGACATTGAAAATAGGTACAACATACTTCATTATTTTTGTCAGAACAACACATTTTTTTTGTAAAATAACTCAGTTTCAATTAATACAGCGAAGCCGGATACCAGTGTGGGAAAGAATGACAATTTATTTATTTAATTGATCACATGTGCAGTCCCACAAAATAAATCCCTACATCCAGTTTGGTGAGATCTGTGAAATGAATGAATGTATGGTCGTCTGCTAACCGCAGATAGTGAATGTGAATATATGATCATCTTTGAGACGATCCTTTGGCCACCTTTGGTGGGACCAAAGAGATGAAATTTACCAGAGCTTTGAGCGCCTGAAATGTGGCTGACCAATAGGGTAGCAAGGTGCCTCCCCACTTCAGCAAAGGTGTGAGAGAACCTAAGGAACGGCCATGTTTCAGCACTCTGCCGCTGGATCTTGTGCTGTTAAGACCTGTTTTAGTTGTGCTCCGTATAGACAAAAGAGTGGAGACATGGTATGCATGTGGAATATTTAAGAGTAATTTGAAATAATAATTTCTCTATCTCAGGAACTTTTGTGGGGAGAATTAAATGTCAGGCAGGTAATATTAATGGGATTGTAGTAATCTTCGGAAGTGACGAACGGTCACAATGAAACCACGTGTAGCAATACGTTGAAATACTTCCGTGTGCTTAAGTTAAGCTGAATTACTAGCGTGTGTACAATAAGTTGAAATATTTAAGAAATAGCGTGTGTACCATAAGCTGATGTTCTTAATGTTACATTGCGTGATATGATTCCGTGTGACGCTAGATTTAAACTCTGAGAGAGAATCAAGGTGAGTCGGCCGTCTATCCAGCAACGCCACTTGGCTTGCATTGCACAGGAAGACGTGCATATATCTCCAGAGTTCATAGTAGGAAAGTAGAGTTACGAAGTGGGGCAGTGTCGTGTGAAACTGGGATAAATATTGATTGAAGTGGGAAAGCTGAAAGTGATAGTGTTGTGACTATTTAGTGTTTTATATTTCTTATTGCAGTGTGATGTGTGTCATGTAATTTGGGTATGTGTGGTTTGCATGGGAGAGTAGCAAGGTAGTTTCAAAAGATTTGTGGGTTATGCTTGTTCCTTCTGTATCGCTAGATCTGGAGGAAAGTTTCGTGATGATGATTGTGAGAGTCGAAGCGTGAGATATAATAAAAGATCCACCATCCTATCCAGAAAGTGCACTGTAGAGTTAAATAATTACGAGACCATAATATAGAGATTCACCATTGTAAAGCCATGCCCACTGGGCGGAATTTCTCATGTGTTATTGTTGTAGGTTATAGAATTTGTGTGTTTAGGTTAGAGAATTTATCGGAATAAATAAGATAGTGAAAAGAAAAGGATTGGTGGACTTTTCCTTCGAATTGTATGTTGTCATAATGTCCCGAATTTATAATGTGTGCGCCATTCATATTCAGTGCGGTGGCCACGTGTTGACAAAAGCCGTTAAATAAAAGACAAAAAGTAAATGTGGTATTGCCAGTGCGTAGTGTACAGTCAGAGTTCTGTAAATTACTGATAGTCAGATGCGTGTTTCGGTTGCGTATTATTCATACAGGAGGATAAGTTGTAACTAAATAGTAAGATACGAGAGTTCATGTTACTCGATAAATTAAGAATGAATCCACTCGCTTGGCAGACCACTCATCTTGCAGGCCTGACTGCTTGATGCCACAGTATGAGCAAGGCATGTGGGTGCCTCTCAAAGTCCGTTATGCTTTACTTCTTCCTGCACAGTATGCTTCTGGTTACCTTCTTCTGGCTTACTATCAATCGTCTACATCCAGGATGTAAACGTGAACTGATTAGTCCAGATTCTGCCTCTCAAGTTTTGGTAGGTCCTGGACTTTTATAGGTAATGAGATGGCTTGGAAATTATAATGCCCACACAGACATTTGAAATTTGGTATGCATCCGTGTGGAGGGCATTTTTTGGCAGTTTCTATAGAAAGCCAGAAGCGAACACACAAAGCAATATTCATACCCCTCATCTAGATTCTGGACATGCTTTTTAGCAGAAATGTCTTTAAGGGCCGAGGGATGAAACTGGACCCCCTCCCACCATATGAACCGCTGGATCATAGACATGTGGGTATAAATCAAGGTAGAATAAGCAGGTGAGTGGCTTACCCAACCCATTTCCTAGATTTCCAAAAAATAGCCGAGTATGGCACTCTTGGGAAATTTCGAAACTACTCTACCATTAAATCACCTGTGATACAACACCACTTCTCCCCCGAATATGGATGATACTCCTCTCGTCACCAACATCGCAGCCCTCTTTTGGGTGGTACATATGGTCACAGTAGAGGACTGCTTAGCACTTAATGGCGAGCCCGCGTCTCGTGGTCGTGCGGTAGCGTTCTCGCTTCCCACGCCCGGGTTCCCGGGTTCGATTCCCGGCGGGGTCAGGGATTTTCTCTGCCTCGTGATGGCTGGGTGTTGTGTGCTGTCCTTAGGTTAGTTAGGTTTAAGTAGTTCTAAGTTCTAGGGGACTTATGACCACAGCAGTTGAGTCCCATAGTGCTCAGAGCCATTTGAACCATTTGAACTTAATGGCAAGTACCATGGGTCGTTGACTATTTTGGGGAGCATCCTTTCCAAAATGCTTTGGTTCGCGTCGAGAAAGTAAGTAGGCTCTTTTTAATGCACATTCGTGTTTTCGGCACTGGGTTGGGAACACCTGTCCCTAAAAGCATCATCGTCCACAAAATAGTCCAGTGCGGCTGCAGGATTTACCTGATTTTCTGCAACAGATCAATCTGAGGTACTGCTGCTGTTAGGTGCAGGGTGATGTCGAGGTGGTATCCGATGCTGTGAAGGTCCCACACCATTCTGTGCCAGTCCAGGGTGCGGAGAGTGTGATGATGATGGACTCAGCTGAAGTGGTGTCTGTAGGAGCGGTGAGGTACACATCGTTGTTGAGTCAGGTGGCAAAGAAATTACAGCTGCAAGCGTGCGTACACACTTGGCCTCCATCTCATTGTAAAGAAATTAAGAAGTATCACGCATAAAAAAGATATTTGCAGACGTCTATAATAGTTGTACTTACGTTCAAAATAAGAGGTGTCCGAAGAGACTAATGTGGCACTCATCACGTCATTATTTTCCGTCACGTTTTGTGTAATCGTATCCTGTAGATGAACATCCATCGCAGTATTATCATCGAGTACAGCTATAAACTAAAGTCCATGATGACTGCCAGATGGTCCAGGGCATCGACAGAATGGCTGCAGTGGCAAACGCATGGTGTCATATGCTACATCGCATTGGTGATGACGCCGGCTATGGTGGTGTTTGCACACGTGGCAAATACGACATCATCAGATCTGGCTCGGACGACATATGCATCATCATAGTGTCAGGTCGTGGAGTGGTTGCAGGTGCCAGGCCGAGTCCACACATTCCATCACATCTGTATAAGACGTAGAAGAAGAAGAAATTAATCATTAAATTGCAGCAGTAAGAAAACACACCGAAATCGAAAAAAGGAAAGCATATTAAATACATACCTGTAGGATCACTAAAGTCAAGTTGGGGATGCTTATTAGCCACTCATGAACCATCATCATAATCATTTCCATTATACCGCTTGATTACTGCTAAAGTGGTCGGCGCTGATGATGCTGCTGCTATGGGGTCTGAGAATGGAACAATTTTTTGCCCCGAAAGAATCGAGTATGTTGATCAGTAGTAACATGGTTATCAGGCCGGATGGCAACAGCTCACAGCTGTGCATAGTCGAACCATCTCATCCCTCTTCAGCCGGTCTTCTTAAATGTACGTTTGTGTGTCGCAGTAATAAAACGATTAGAGACAAGAGGACATCGTGCATGTGGACAACATTATGTTCACCTTATATTAATATGTTTGGAACTAGAAGTCTAGCAACCGAATCGATGCTTCCCATTTTATGCTGCAAAAGAATCTTATACCTGGGAACGTATTGTAAACATACTGGTTGGTTGGTTCAAATGGCTCTGAGCACTATGCGACTTAACTTCTGAGGTCATCAGTCGCCTAGAACTTAGAACTAATTAAACCTAACTAACCTAAGGACATCACACACATCCATGCCCGAGGCAGGATTCGAACCTGCCACCGTAGCGGTCGCTCGGTTCCAGACTGTAGCGCCTAGAACCGCACGGCCACTTCGGCCGGCAAACATTCTGGTAGTGACGTTGAAAATGTTTCGTAACTGTAATGTGGATTAGAAATGACATCATTTCCACACACAAACATAAATAGTATGAATATGACAGTTTCGTCTTGCCACCCGTCTCTCTTGAAAGTACCTTTTTTTCCACTATTAAACCTCAAGTGACGTCATTTCCTCTCCTATATCTAGTCATGACGCTGAGGACGCACAGATTCTCTCCATTGCACATTCCAGTCACTTCGTCCTTATAATGTTTTTATATTTATTTCTAAGTGCATGTTTGACATCATGTGAAAAAAAAAAACGCGGACAAGCTCTAGGGAGAGGTAGCTTCCATCAAAATAAGGAAAAAAAAGTTTAGTAAACGTGGGCTTTAAACTGCATCCCTTAAAATCTACAAGCGTTTGCTCATCTTAGCTACTGTAAAATAAATCTCTTCAACTGAACATTTTGAAAGAGGCCTTCACGGGATACAGTGCACTCGTTCACATGTCGCATCATAAATTGCCACACTCTTTCGCATGTTTCGACCTCCCTCCGAATAGGTGTCACAGACGTAGAACCCAGTCCTCCAAATCTGGCGCACGCACAGTCCGCCACCTCCCTGTACATTCGTCTGTCAGAAAGGACCCATGATCACACAAACGTCCAAACAGAGCTTGAAATGTTGTGTGATGTCGTTGGTGTGTGTGAGGGTACTTGTTTTGGTATAGCCGTGCTGCTTCTGACCGTTCCCATCTGCATAGTCCACACAAACAACATCTCGGCTTGTTCCTAACATGCATACTGGACAATTCTGCTGCTTATAGTACGCTTCGTCAATCACACAGCCTGCAACACACAAGGAACAGACGGCACGTGGTCATAGGAACGTCAGCGCCATCTACCGTGGAAACAATGCATTTCCAGATACACACACGCATATATATTTTTTTCATATTTGTCATTCTTTTAGAACGTTTTCCATGTTATACACTTCTGGAAATTGAAATAAGAACACCGTGAATTCATTGTCCCAGGAAGGGGAAACTTTATTGACACATTCCTGGGGTCAGATACATCACATGATCACACTGACAGAACCACAGGCACATAGACACAGGCAACAGAGCATGCACAATGTCGGCACTAGTACAGTGTATATCCACCTTTCGCAGCAATGCAGGCTGCTATTCTCCCATGGAGACGATCGTAGAGATGCTGGATGTAGTCCTGTGGAACGGCTTGCCATGCCATTTCCACCTGGCGCCTCAGTTGGACCAGCGTTCGTGCTGGACGTGCAGACCGCGTGAGACGACGCTTCATCCAGTCCCAAACATGCTCAATGGGGGACAGATCCGGAGATCTTGCTGGCCAGGGTAGTTGACTTACACCTTCTAGAGCACGTTGGGTGGCACGGGATACATGCGGACGTGCATTGTCCTGTTGGAACAGCAAGTTCCCTTGCCGGTCTAGGAATGGTAGAACGATGGGTTCGATGACGGTTTGGATGTACCGTGCACTATTCAGTGTCCCCTCGACGATCACCAGTGGTGTACGGCCAGTGTAGGAGATCGCTCCCCACACCATGATGCCGGGTGTTGGCCCTGTGTGCCTCGGTCGTATGGAGTCCTGATTGTGGCGCTCACCTGCACGGCGCCAAACACGCATACGACCATCATTGGCACCAAGGCAGAAGCGACTCTCATCGCTGAAGACGACACGTCTCCATTCGTCCCTCCATTCACGCCTGTCGCGACACCACTGGAGGCGGGCTGCACGATGTTGGGGCGTGAGCGGAAGACGGCCTAACGGTGTGCGGGACTGTAGCCCAGCTTCATGGAGACGGTTGCGAATGGTCCTCGCCGATACCCCAGGAGCAACAGTGTCCCTAATTTGCTGGGAAGTGGCGGTGCGGTCCCCTACGGCACTGCGTAGGATCCTACGGTCTTGGCGTGCATCCGTGCGTCGCTGCGGTCCGGTCCCAGGTCGACGGGCACGTGCACCTTCCGCCGACCACTGGCGACAACATCGATGTACTGTGGAGACCTCACGCCCCACGTGTTGAGCAATTCGGCGGTACGTCCACCCGGCCTCCCGCATGCCCACTATACGCCCTCGCTCAAAGTCCGTCAACTGCACATACGGTTCACGTCCACGCTGTCGCGGCGTGCTACCAGTGTTAAAGACTGCGATGGAGCTCCGTATGCCACGGCAAACTGGCTGACACTGACGGCGGCGGTGCACAAATGCTGCGCAGCTAGCGCCATTCGACGGCCAACACCGCGGTTCCTGGTGTGTCCGCTGTGCCGTGCGTGTGATCATTGCTTGTACAGCCCTCTCGCAGTGTCCGGAGCAAGTATGGTGGGTCTGACACACCGGTGTCAATGTGTTCTTTTTTCCATTTCCAGGAGTGTATTTCTGTGTTGTCCTTTTCCATTTCCTGTTTCGTGTGCCAGAGAGGTTGGGTGAATGGGTGTACATACCTACATACACTTCAGTCCTTAGGCAGGGATTTTTTGACTGGCGTGGCAGTTAAACCGACTGTTTTGTGTTGTGGAGGTGAAGTAGCTTCTGCTGCGCCAAAGAGACATTAGGGGCCACTCGTGAGGAGCTATTGTACAAGTTGGCAGAGGTGGCCAGGAGTATTTTCTCTGCTTCTTTCCGCTTCTACCTGTGGACCTCCGTCCGATAGCATGGCAACGTCACTGTTCACTGGGCCTTCGGAAGGTGAGGTTGTCTGTTCTGGTTATTTATTATCATGAAGTTAGGTGGCTGGAATGTGTAAGGGTTGAGTCTCAGATGCTAATATGTTTCCTAGATGTACAGATACTGTAAATCATACAGGAGAGTATATTTCAGTTAGAGCGTGTGGATGTGCTTATTAATATTTCAATTATTTAACACGATTGCCTGTCCTACCACCACTTAGTGATTGCCAAGTGCTTTGTCTATCCTATGCCCCTTTTCAGTTAGCGTGAATCCTTATATTGTGAATGCGTTGTACGGACTGTGCTTATCTTTTGTACCTGTGAGATGGAGAATTCCTACGCGAGCTGCCGACTACACGATTGATCAGTTAAGTTAACGTATCTGTCGTCCATTGTGCTTTACTCTGGTGTATAAATTTATCATTATTGCAGGTGGCGACTATTGGGAGGCGTGGCAGATGGATGGTGTGTCAGGAGGCACCCTCTCAGTTCGCCACTTTCCAGTTCCTCAGGGAAGAGAAGGTGGTTGTAACCTGTGTACGCTGGTGAGCGCAGTAAAAGAAGAGTGATTTTATCGATGCTACGGCGGTTCTGTGCTGCTGCTTGTCCGGGTGCGCCGCGAGGGCCCGGTATCTACTCAGCAAGTGGAAAAATGTGTTCAGATGTATGTGAAATCTTACGGGACTTAACTCAAAAAATGTTCAAATGTGTGTGAAATATTATGGGACTTAACTGCTAAGGTCATCAGTCCCTAAGCTTACACACTACTTAACCTAAATTATCCTAAGGACAAACACACACACCCATGCCCGAGGGAGGACTCGAACCTCCGTCGGGACCAACTGCACAGGCCATGACTGCAGCGCCTAAGACCGCTCGGCTAATCCCGCGCGGCCAGAAAGTGGATGCTGCGTCTCCACCCTCCACACTTGAAGAAGGTGGCGCGTGCGTATGTGGCTAAAACACGTTGGCCTAGGAGGTTCAAATGGTTCAAATGGCTCTGAGCACTATGGGACTCAACTTCTGAGGTCATTAGTCCCCTAGACCAATTTTCTTTTAAATTTCTTTATTAACACAATACAATCAAACAATATGAAGATACAAAATAACCCACCACCTCAATGATTAGTGGGTCTACGTATTATACTACTACAATTTACAGCATTGTTACATTTCATTTTTCTATGACTGGCGTAACTATGAGCAAGGTTAATCTGTTAGGCTATCCTACTCTTACTAGTTTATTCTGCAGCGATTACAAGTGTGCCCGTTGATGTATAAATCTACTATTAAAGGCCTGCTCACTGAGCTAAACCCATGTGAGCGTGCCCCTGGCACTAGGCTGGCCAAGTCTGTATTGTCGCTGCAGTCCCTCCCCTATAACTTAGAACTAGTTTAACCTAACTAACCTAAGGACATCACACACACCCATGCCCGAAGCAGGATTCGAACCTGCGACCGTAGCGGTCTCTCGTGGTTCCAGACTGCAGCCCCTAGAACCGCACGGCCACTTCGACCGGCGCCTAGCAGGTCCTCGATCCCCTCCCTAACTGTGACTTATCTCTGTTCTCTGAACCGCGATGACGGTTGCCGCGTGGTCGAGAAGTGCGCCGACCCTGGCCTGCCGTGCAAGTGGGCCCCGTGGCTCCGCTGAAGTGTCAGAAACGCTGGTGTCCTGTCCCAAGTCGACACAGAAGACCGCGACGCCTTCTCATCTGTGTTGGAAGCTGTCAGCGGCGCCGAACTCGTGACTGGTGCTTACGGACTGGAAGACACCTCTCCAGCGGCTGATGGCAGTGTTCAGTACGAGCAGGAAATCTACAACAGACTTTTACCCAACATTAATACCATGTCAGGCAATCGAGTACGCGCGTCCTGTACGCCATCGATCCTTATGACCACCTACCGTCTCAGCTCAAATGCTGCAGTATTTACAGTGTGACATATTGGCTGGTGTTGACTCAATGTCAATTGTAATGACCGCACAGGATTTCCTTATACGAATGTAGCAGCGATTCATATCGCGCCCTACTTGTATTACACATTTGTTACAGCAACAAACTGGTCCGTAAAAATATTCAGTACGTCTTCTTCCATTAGCGATGTGGCTTCTTACTTCATGTAAGAAAGTGATGTGATACTTCTTAGTCATATTGCTTCACTAAGCTCCTACTGATGCTAGGCACCCAGTTCGCGCAAAGCGCTGATGTCCTGTTTTCCGCCTGACCTGCTAACGTGATGAAACGCAGCCGTTTCGTTTCGCACTTACTGACACTCCCACCAGCTGCCTGATACTGGTACGTAACATCCCCCCTCTCCCCCTACCCACCCCGGTTAGAAAAATTCGACCCAAATTTTAAGAACCACCCGAGAATTCTCACTCCTATAAATTATGGTACTATATATTAAATCTTTTTAATGTTACCCTTATACTTCTCTTACAGTGTATCCCGTCTGGAGTAATCCATTCCAGAGGAATCCCATGTGAAATTTTACATTCTGTTTCCGTCATTCTATGCCTCAGGAAAAGATAAACTGCACAAATCAATGCTAGTATTGCTTACTTTCTGTTCACATAGTTTATGGACCCTTCCTTTTCCCTGAGGAAACTGTGAGAGAAATGACAGACTCGAAAATGAAGTAAAATTGTTTCCTCAACTTCACAAAAATTCAAATGATTTCATTTAATGCATGACGGTGCCCCGCCTCACTTTCACCTCGAGATGTGGCGTTATCTTAACAAGACCAGCCCACAACGTTGACTGGAAGAGGTGGATAACAACATCTTGTTCTTTGCTTTTGACCTCCTATATAACAGGTCCCCACGCTTTGCGATTTTTTTTTTGGGGGGGGGGGGGAGGGAGGGGAGGGCAACATAAAACACAGAGTCTTTGTTTCCAACTATGGCAGCTACAATTCGAGAGCTGAGGAATCGAATTGTTGAAGCTGTCGTTTCAGTAAACAGGGACCTGTTATTCGTGTATGGAATAAATGGTCTACCGTTTCAATGTATCTCGATCAACGCATGGCCCTCATGTTGAGTGTGTGGTATATTCTTTGCACGAACATCAAACTTCGAACCTTCTTCTATCCAGTGACATGCGCATTGTGTGTCTATCTTTCATAAGTTTGTAACTGAGGCCAATGGTATTCAACATCTGACATCCGCGCCGTTTTCGCCTCAGTCAAACGGTGCCGCTGAACGTTTGGTCCGGACTTTCAAGTCACAGATGTTGAAGTTGAAAGAGTCGCATTCTCGGGAGGACGCGTTATTGCTCTTTTTGTCCTCGTATCGCTCTCAGCCCCGCGATGGTCGCTCGCCGGCTGAGTTGCTCCATGGTCGTCCTCATCGAACCTTGATGTCTTTGCTGCATCTGCCGCATCAGGTTCCTGTGCAGCGGCAGACTCCTGCTTTTGCTCATGGCGACGTTGTCTTCTATCGCAACTATCGAGGTTCATGGCGTTGGTTCGCAGGGCGCATTCTTCGCTGCCTCGGCCGCGCGATGTATTTGGTTTTGGGGGCCTCTGGTGAGGTGCGTCGGCATCTCAATCAGCTGCGCCTCTGTCGTCGCCTGGGTTCTGCCGCTCCCCGTCTGCTTTCAGCGACGGTGCCGTCCGGTCAGCGCCCTGGGGACCCATCTACTGGCTCGCCTCATCCCCAGGTGTTACCGACGATGCCTTCCATTTTGCCCCATGGCGTCGCGCCGCCGCCGCAGCCGCCGCAGCCACCGCTGGCGCCGCCCGCAGTGGACGCTTCGCTGCAGCCGCCAAGCGCATCCCAGGGTCACGCGCCGCCGTCCGCTTCCCGTGACCAGCTGTCCTCCGCCATGGAACTCTTGCCCGCTCCGGACCACATGGCGTCATCGCGCGTCGGATACCCCGACGCAATGGAGGTCGACCCTTCGGCCCCTTCTGTATCATTACGGGCGCATACACCGCATGTTGACGTGCACCCTGGACTAGGTTTTCAGGCGTTTCCTAGCTCCCCTCGGACCGAATGGCAGGGTGCGGGTGGCACAGCCTCGCCTGTTGTTAGGCTCCCCACCTCGTTGCATACATCAACATGGGGTCCTCCCCACGGCGGGCGGAATCTTATCACACGACCGTCCGCCGATTTGCGGGGGAGGAATGTGGTGTCACCGCCAGACACCACACTTGCTAGGTGGTAGCTTTAAATCGGCCGCGGTCCATTAGTACATGTCGGACCCGCGTGTCGCCACTGTCAGGATCGCAGACCGAGCGCCACCACAAGGCAGGGCTCGAGAGACGTACGAGCACTCGCCCCAGTTGTACGGACGACATTGCTAGCGACTACACGTACGAAGCCTTTCTCTCAATTGCCGAGAGACAGTTAGAATAGCCTTCAGCTAAGTCCATGGCTACGACCTAGCAAGGCGCCATTAACCATTTGTAACGTTGCATGTACCTCAAGATAGAGTCTCACTTGTATCATCCAGAATGCTGTATACCAAAGGACAATATAAAAGTTAAGTGTTCTAGTAACTACGTTCTTTTCTTTATCACATTCATTACGAATCCTGTTCCAGACTTAACGCCAGACGGCGTGAGTTGACGCGTGCCCTTTCGGCTACTTCACTGTGGACTGGCTGCCTTGTCAGTCCACTACATTGGCGACGAGTCTCAAAAGGGACTTTAGCGTTCGTATTGTATTAAATTGCTGACAAGGCAGCCAGTCCACAGTGAAGGGCACGCGTCAACTCACGCCATCTGGCGTTAAGTCTGGAACAGGATTCGTAATGAATGTGATAAAGAAAAGAACGTAGTTACTAGAACACTTAACTTTTATATTGTCCTTTGGTATACAGCATTCTGGATGATACAAGTGAGACTCTATCTTGAGGTACATGCAACGTTACAAATGGTTAATGGCGCCTTGCTAGGTCGTAGCCATGGACTTAGCTGAAGGCTATTCTAACTGTCTCTCGGCAATTGAGAGAAAGGCTTCGTACGTGTAGTCGCTAGCAATGTCGTCCGTACAACTGGGGCGAGTGCTCGTACGTCTCTCGAGCCCTGCCTTGTGGTGGCGCTCGGTCTGCGATCCTGACAGTGGCGACACGCGGGTCCGACATGTACTAATGGACCGCGGCCGATTTAAAGCTACCACCTAGCAAGTGTGGTGTCTGGCGGTGACACCACAGTAACATACAAACGAAATCTGTTATTTCTTTTTTAATCATTCAGGTTATATGAACGATGTGATGGATAATATGAGAAGTTCCACGAGGCCGTTCGCAGATGATGCAGTTGTCTACAAGAAGGCAGCAACGCCCTAGGACCGTAGAGAACTGTAGAAAGACCTGAAGACGATCGATGGTTGGTGCAGGGAGTGGCAGTTGTCCCGGAACTCATATAAATATGAAGTATTGCGTGGAAGATGGCGCCGGCCGGTGTGGCCGAGCGGTTCTAGGCGCTTCAGTCTGGAACCGCGCGACCGCTACGGTCGCAGGTTCGAATCCTGCCTCGGGCATGGATGTGTGTGATGTCCTTAAGTTAGTTAGGTTTAAGTTGTTCCAAGTTCTAGGGGACTGATGGCCTCGGAGTTAAGTCCCATAGTGCTCAGAGCCATTTGAACCATTTTTTTTTATTTTTGTAAGTTGGCGAAGATATACACTACCGTTCAGTTACATTATTGGCTGTAAATCACTGGAACCGGTAACCATCGCAAAGTACCTAGAAGTAATCACCACGACCGAGCAAGGTGGAATAACCACATCAAAAAACGCATTAAAAGCCGACACTAGACTGAAATCCAATATCAAGGAAACGTTATTTATTCCCAAAAGAACTGGCTTAAAACCAGTTGATTCTTGGAAATATTGCGCATCAGTCTAGCAACTTTACCAGGTTAGACTAGTAGAAGGGACAGAAATGAATCCAACCAAGATCAGCGCATTTCGTCACAGCATCGTGTAGTTAGGACGAGGGCTTTACGGAGGCTCTCAGCAAATTCCCCTCGCAGACGCTACGAGAGAGTCTCGATAGTGAAAATTCGAGAGAGTGCATTCCAAGAAGAATCATGCAACATACTACTTCTTCCCTCACGCAACTCGCGAAATCACCACAACAAGAAAATTGGAGTAATTAGTCAATACGGAGTTTTACTGACAGTCATTCTTCCCTTGCGCTGTTCACGGCTCGAACAGGGAACGGGGGAAGCGATAGCGGTAGCAGCAGGATCCTGCACCACGTACCGTAAGGTGGCTTGCGCAGTATACGTACCATTGTGCATATGTACTGCCGAACTTTAGTGTCGTAGCCTAGTAGCAGCTCATGGGTTAAGCTCACTCCTGAATTTCTAACTTATATAATGCAATCACAGCATTTCCGAAAATGTGTTGCCGAAGTTAACTACGTAACGCAAATCAACGTACCGTTGAACAGAACAAGCAATTATCAAATAAAATCAATATTAAACTGTAATTAGACAGCAACATCTCAGAATTAAAGGGGTTGGGCAAACGTAGGGCAATACAGCGAGAAACGCATGCTACATCTACATCTACATACATACTACGCAAGCCACCTTACGGTGCGTGGCGGAGTGTATCCTGTACCTATACTAGTCGTTCACTTTCCTTTTCCATTCGTAGACAGAGCGAGGGAAAAACGAGTGTCTATACGCCTCCGTATGAGCCCTAATTTCTCGATCTTATCTTTGTGATCCTCATTCGAAATGTAAGCTGGCGGCAGTAGAATCGTTCTGCAGTCAGTTTCAAATACTGGTTCTCTAAATTTTCTTAGGAGTGTTCCTCGAAAAGAACGTAGCCTTCGCTTCAGGAATTCCCATCAGTTTCCGAAGCATCTCCGTCACAATTGCGTGCTTTTCGAACCTAACAGTAACAAATCTAGCAGCCCCCTCTGAATTACTTCGATATCTTCTTTAAGTCCGATTTGGTCGCATGCCAAACACTCGAGCAGTACTCAAGAATATGCCGCACTAGGGTCCTATATGCGGTCTCCTTTATAGACGAGCCACACTTTCCTAAAAGTCTCTCAATAAACCGAAGTCGACCATTCGCCTTTCCTATCACTATCCTCACATTACTCGTTCTATTTCATATCGCTTTGCAACGTCAGGCCCAGATATTTAAACGAGGTGACTGCGTCAACCAGGACACTACTATTGCCGGGTTTGTTTTTCCTATTCATCATCATTAACTTACATTTTTCTACATTAAGAGTCACACCATCTAGACATTTTATCAACGTCTACATCCACATACATACTTCTTGTCGTTTCCTTTCCTGTCCAACTCGCAGACGGAGCGGGGAAAAACCGACTGTCTATATGCCTCCGTACAAGCCCTAATGTAGCCAGGTGCTATCCAGGCCTCTGGGCCACGAAGGGAACCTGTGCAACGTCCTTAAGTGTCAGTCGTGTTTAGAACAGTGTTCTGTGTAGCTGTGAGATAGGTTAACTTAACTTGGGCAAATTCTTGGTGCTGCTATGGTGGATGCTTCCGTAACCAAGGGAGCTAAAATTCTGAGTGTTTCAAGCAGCACTATATCGAATATTTATACCACACACACGGTAAGCGGGAAAACATCATCCGATAAGTCATAGCGCGGATGAAAGGGTGTGTCGAGTGAACGTGAGAGACTGTCATTGAAAAATATTGTGACCAAAAATAACAGGACGACAACTGCAATAACGCACTGCAGAACTGAATGTCACACTCGCTAACCTCGTTAGCACTAAAACAACACCATAAGCAGCGATCTGCAGGACGAGCTGGTATCCCAGAACCACTCATTACTGATGCAAATGCATCTACAGTGCTATTGCTTAATAATGAGTCAGGGGCTAGTAGAACACACCTTGAGAAATTCCACCTGTAAATCAGTTATACAGGTATGTAGAATCGGCGATGCTCTAAGCAGTTACTTATCAGTATTTCATTTTAATGCAGCTACTTCTCTTCCTATCTTTATAACAGTGCCAAATATCTGTTCTCATTCCAAAAGTCAGCTAATCTTTCTGCATAAATCATAGGTGAACTAGCAACAGACAAGACCATAGTTCTACTTAGGCATTCACGAGGATACTACTGTACTTTTATCTCACGTGATTTTATCGTAAATACTTGTAATAAACACACTTGTAAAACAGTAGCAACCACATTTATACAGCCCTTTTCAGACAATAGAATTAAGACAAAAATATTGATCGCTGTTTAGATTGACGGATGTTTTCACGAATATGATGTGGAAAGACAGTTCTGACTCCATGACCGACTGGAATATCTTCCAAAACACGTGTAATATGTCTCTCAGAGAAACAGTGCTCACTAGAATATTTCTCTGAGAGGAGCTCAGGGAAAGCTGATACAGGGTTATTAACCAACGATTAACTATTCCTGTCCAAAAGTTCATAGGTAAATATGTCCCAGTAGAACTGTAGGACTGTATCATGGTGATTTTGAACTGATCGTACATGACGGCTTGAAACTATTCCCTATTCCTTCTCTGGTGAATCGTACTTAACTAGGGGAAAAGTAAGTTCACAGGTAAGTGATGATGCCCCATACATCACTGCAGGACACAATGCCTCAGCACGAGAGAAATGAAGTCAGCAGGAGCTACAACCTACCATTTCTGCGAATGGTAGGGTTGTTCACGTATCAAGTTCCACATGCTGACGTGTGTGACACCCGTTAGTTGCGTGACCGATCGGCTGTTCATTAAAAGCTACTCAGCTCAGCCACGAGCGCAAGCAATCGTTCTTCCCAGCCTGAAAGTACAGTTCGTTGTGTTCGATCGTTGTATTGTCCGAACATTTTTCCTGTTTTCGTCAATAGTTGTAACAGTCTTGGACACATGATGAGCATCATACACCTCCTGTGAGAGTAACTGATCTGATAGAACTAGGACTGGTCATTTAGACACTTCAGCTTGTTAACACAGACAAACCTTTACAACAGCCAAATCAGGCCATCTGCAGTCTATTAGTGGAGTTTTCTGTACGTCTGCCTATTGGGCGGCTTTTCCTACCTAACGATGTTAGCAACTACGTTCATGGTGTTTCACCATGTTTTGGCTATGCCAGATTTCAATAACTCACAGACTAATCACAAACAAAGTTGAACGTTTTACACGATGTGTAAAATTTATTCAGGTCTACTTATGAAATATTACACTGGACAAATGACAACTATTCATGGCTACACAATAATCGAAGCGTTTCATACACTTCTTGAACACATTTTACGAAACTGCTGGAAGAATTCTGGAAATTTCATCGTAAATTCGATAATCTTTAATAGTGTCAAGCTTTTCGGCCGGTTTGAGCACACTCTTGCCTCCAAATAACCCCATAAGTAAAAGTGTGTCAGGCTTATATCAGGCGAGTGATGCGGCCATTCGAAACAAGCGCGTCTGGAAACTATGCGATTACGAGACACTTCACGGAGAACTTAAAATGCTTTGTTGGATCTGTGGAATGTTGTGTCGTCTTGTTGGAAACAAGTTTTCGTAACGAAAGACGAGGGCTTGCCTATAAACTGCTACTCCTACATCTGATGCTTTCCGGAGTTCGGACGGTTTTCCGAGGGCCGGTTGACTTTCGATTCGATGCGTTGGTATCTCCACTGAAGTTTCAATGTGGTTCCACGAACACGAATTGGATATCGGGGCTCAATCTTGAAACGCTTACGAAATGCACGTTGCACGAACACGACAAATTCGCCGTAGCGAAAATAGCAATGCACCGCGAACGTACGATATTACTTCGACCAGTACGACATGATAACTGACCTGTATATGGGATAAAACTTGACACTCTGTACTACTAAAGCACGGTGTCACCGTCACTGTATCTTTGTTTTAGCGCGCATTATTAAAATTTGAAATCGTCACAATATTGTGAAACCCCCTGTTCGTAGTAAGTAAATTTATTACGTACTACACAAACAATATTGTGCTCTGTAAACCGTGATGAGACGGAGGAGCGAGGGAGTTACGTGCTTCTCAAAATATTTGCTCGTTTTACCGGTGAGATTAAAAGTTGATGGTATACCAGTTACGATTTTATAAGGGAATTAGCGATCAGTCCCGACTTCGCATGGGCAGCGTCAAGTATCTACGGTCAGAGAACATATCTGGCTAGTGCTAACAAATTATATACACAAACCTTCTTCTTGAATCAGTCCATCTATTAGCGAAAACCTTATCAAAATCGGTATAGCGGCGCCTGAGATTAACCTTCACGAAAAGACTGAAAAACGTGTTGGGGGATTGTAATTGATAACATTTACAGACATAGATATATCCACTGGTTTGTGACATTTACCTATGCTCCAATTATGAATCTGTATGTAAAGGTTAAAAAGGCCCCATATTACTATTCTGAAACGTAAACATCTATAAGTATTAATTAATTATCTAGAAGTCTTCTACATATTTGTATAAACTGATTTCAGTACGCCCTGCGCAACTGATGTTTCTCCCATGATTCCGCTGAATCGTATGTTTGACTTGCAGAATATTTGAGATATGTATTTAAGCAGAAAAATACATCTAATAAAAAGCTCTGCTTTGCCCTTTGAGGCGAAGATTTCTCAATTGGCAGTCCAATATAATTTGCCTCGGTTTCCCTTCTGAATACCAGAAAGACGTCGTGGCTCCAAACACAAAGATTAATTACCTTCGTCGGAAGCGTATACTAATTTCTGTTCCTCGCCCATGGATATCTTTTATTTCACTTTGCTAAAACGTAATTTACATTTATACTTCTTTGCATAATAAAACCTCGGAGAGGTTGCAGCAAGAGCTCCTTGAATTAAAGTAGCTTACGGAAACTTCTTTCTAAGCGCCAGAAAATTTAAAGACAGCTCTTTTCCCTTATGTCGCAATTAATTTCATCATCTGACTGTAAGAATTAATTCTCATAGCGTTCAAAATAACATTCCTATTTTCTGCTCGTAAGCAGAAATCCTCCAGATTCTGAGAAAGCCTGAGCGACAAATGACACTGCGGAAAGGGTACAGCTGCGACGTTCAGGTCAGCATTTGATAGAATCGTGGATGTTATGCTTGCATTCTTCCGTTGAGACAGTCAGCATTCTACGCAGTCTTTGGATAAAATACTAACTATTGGATTACTATCGTTACCGCCCGGGCCCTTACACGAATTCAAATCGTACTAACAGCGATAAGTGAAGGTATTCATTGTTCGGTTTTCATACAAGTACAGTAAAAACGCTAGCTGGTTTTGTTTTCATGACAGATTACTTAAATAAAGTATTTGTCACATTTCATCTGGAAGCTAACGGCCAGAGCGAGTGCACCAGCAGCAGCGAGTACTGTTTGTATAAAGCGTTTATTTTGCATTTTGTTTACGACCTTCCACTAAAGAAGGGATTCTATTTGTGTCTATCTGCTCTGCATAGTAACTAACAGTTCTTGATAAAACTTTACGTAGTTTTCGTGTTAGATTTCTTAGTGTTTTCTTGATCGTTTAGGACAGAAAGCGCCCTAAAACCGTCTTTTGTTTGTTTCGCGGCCGTTAGCCACTAGTCACTTGAATCAGCAGTTGTCTTGTGACAGCCAGAGCGAGTGCACCAGCAGCAGCGAGTACTGTTTGTATAAAGCGTTTATTTTGCATTTTGTTTACGACCTTCCACTAAGGAAGGGATTCTATTTGTGTCTATCTGCTCTGCATAGAAACTAACAGTTCTTGATCGTTAGGAGAGAAATTTATTTTGTACTTATTTGCTGCGCTTAGCTTTTAAATAGTTTTTCTGGGAAAACCTAGCGTAGTTTTCGCGTCTCGTATTTCAGTGAGTGTTTCTTGATTATCAGAGTAGCTCATCAGAAGATTATCTTGGGAATTTGTCACCGTATAGAGTAGGGTAAACATAGTCATGTGTAGGGACTGTGGTTGTTGTGAGCGGACGCAAGGAGAATTGGCCACTCTTCGGGGGCAGGTGGAGGCTTTGTCTGTTAGGCTCATCGAGCTCGAGGCGCAGGCGTCGGCTCGTAGTGGCGTTGGGGCAACTGTGGTGAGACCTATGCCTACTTCGGTGGCCTTGGAATCACATGGAACCCCTGATGTCGCTGCGTCTTCCGGCAGTGAGCATCTTACCGGTCAGCCATCACTCCAGGGTGAATGGCGGACAGTGGTGGGCTCGCGCGTGCCTGGCCGAAAGGCGAAGGTGGGATCTGGCCGCGTGGCGGCTGCCTTACCCCTTTCCAACAGGTACGGGGTGCTTCCTAGTGGTGATGACATCGTTTCCGAGCCACCACAGGATGCCTCGCCTGTTGGGCCAGTGGCCGATTCTCCGGCAAGGTCCCGACAGTCACAGAGGGCGGGCCTATTAGTTATAGGGAGCTCCAACGTTAGGCGGGTTATGGAGCCCCTCAGGAAAATAGCGGGTAGGTCGGGGAAGAATGCCAGTGTGTACTCGGTGTGCTTGCCGGGGGGTCTCGTCCGTAATGTGGAGGAGGCCCTTCCGGCAGCTATTGAACGCACTGGGTGTGACCGGCTGCAGATAGTAGCACATGTCGGAACGAATGACGCCTGCCGCTTGGGTTCTGAGGCCATCCTTGGTTCCTTCCGGCGGCTGGCTGATTTGGTGAAGACAACCAGCATCGCACGCGGAGTGCAAGCTGAGCTTAATATCTGCAGCATAGTGCCCAGAGTCGATCGCGGTCCTCTGGTTTGGAGCCGTGTGGAGGGTCTAAACCAGAGGCTCAGACGACTCTGCGATTATAATGGTTGCAAATTCATCGACCTCCGTTATTGGGTGGAGAACTGTAGGGCCCCCCTAGACAGGTCAGGCGTGCACTACACACCGGAAGCAGCTACTAGGGTAGCAGAGTACGTGTGGCGTGCACACGGGGGTTTTTTAGGTTAGAGGGACCCCCCCTTGGGCGAAACGATAAAATACCTGACGGCTTACCAGAGAGAACATCAGCATCGTTGATAAAGAACGTCCGTCCTCAGAGACCAAAAACAGGAAAAGTTAACGTAATATTGGTAAACTGCAGGAGTATCCAGGGCAAGGTTCCTGAATTAGTATCGCTTATTGAAGGAAATAGTGCGCATATAGTATTAGGAACGGAAAGTTGGTTAAAACCGGAAGTGAACAGTAACGAAATCCTAGACACAGAATGGAATATATACCGCAAGGATAGGATAAACGCCAATGGTGGAGGAGTATTTATAGCAGTAAAGAATTCAATAATATCCAGTGAAGTTATTAGCGAATGCGAATGTGAAATAATCTGGGTTAAGTTAAGTATCAAAGGTGGGTCAGATATGATAGTCGGATGCTTCTATAGACCACCTGCATCAGCAACCGTAGTAGTTGAGCGCCTCAGAGAGAACCTGCAGAACGTCGTGAAGAAGTTTCGTGATCATACTATTGTAATAGGGGGAGACTTCAATCTACCAGGTATAGAATGGGATAGTCACACAATCAGAACTGGAGCCAGGGACAGAGACTCTTGTGACATTATCCTGACTGCCTTGTCCGAGAATTACTTCGAGCAGATAGTTAGAGAATCAACTCGTGAAGCTAACGTTTTAGACCTCATAGCAACAAATAGACCGGAACTTTTCGACTCCGTGAATGTAGAAGAGGGTATCAGTGATCATAAGTCAGTGGTTGCATCAATGACTACAAGTGTAATAAGAAATGCCAAGAAAGGAAGGAAAATATATTTGCTTAACAAGAGTGATAGGGCACAAATCGCGGAATATCTGAGTGACCACCATCAAACGTTCATTTCTGAGGAAGAGGATGTGGAACAAAAATGGAAAAAATTCAGAAACATCATCCAGTACGCCTTAGATAAGTTCGTACCGACTAAGGTCCAAAGCGAGGGGAAAGATCCACCGTGGTATAACAATCATGTACGAAAGGTACTACGGAAACAAAGAAAGCTTCATCATAGGTTTAAGAGTAGTCGAATCATAGCTGATAAGGAAAAGCTGAACGAAGCGAAAAAGAGCGTAAAGAGAGCAATGAGAGAAGCATTCAACGAATTCGAACATAAAACATTGGCAAACAATCTAAACAAGAACCCTAAAAAGTTTTGGTCATATGTAAAATCGGTAAGCGGATCTAAATCCCCTATTCAGTCACTCGTTGACCACGATGGCACCGAAACAGAGGACGACCGAAGAAAGGCAGAAATACTGAATTCAGTGTTCCGAAACTGTTTCACTGCGGAAAATCGTAACACGGTCCCTGACTTCAGCCGTCGCACGGACGCCAAAATGGAAAATATTGAAATAAACGATATCGGAATTGAAAAACAACTGCTATCACTTAGTAGCGGAAAAGCATCCGGACCAGACGAGATACCCGTAAGATTCTACAGTGATTATGCTAAAGAACTTGCCCCCTTTCTATCAGCAATTTATCGTAGATCTCTGGAAGAACGTAAAGTACCTAGCGACTGGAAGAAAGCGCAGGTCGTTCCCATTTTCAAGAAGGGTCATAAATCAGATGCGAATAATTATAGGCCTATTTCGCTTACGTCAATCTGTTGTAGAATAATGGAACATGTTTTATGTTCTCGTATTATGACGTTCTTAGATAATACAAATCTCCTTCATCATAACCAACATGGATTCCGCAAACAGAGATCATGTGAAACTCAGCTCGCCCTATTTGTCCAAGACATTCACAGTGCCGTAGACACTGGCGAGCAGATTGATGCCGTATTCCTGGACTTCAGGAAGGCATTTGATACGGTTCCGCACTTACGTTTAGTGAAAAAAATACGAGCTTACGGAATATCGGACCAGGTTTGTGATTGGATTCAGGATTTCCTAGAAGAAAGAACACAACATGTCATTCTTAACGGTTCAAAATCTGCAGATGTAGAGGTAATTTCGGGAGTACCGCAGGGAAGCGTGATGGGACCTTTATTGTTTACAATATACATAAATGACTTAGTTGACAACATCGGTAGCTCCGTGAGGCTATTTGCAGATGACACGGTTGTCTACAAGAAAGTAGCAACATCAGAAGACTCGTACGTACTCCAGGAAGACCTGCAGAGGATTAATGAATGGTGCGACAGCTGGCAGCTTTCCCTAAACGTAGATAAATGTAATATAATGCGCATACATAGGGGCAGAAATCCATTCCAGTACGATTATGCCATAGGTGGTAAATCATTGGAAGCGGTAACGACCGTAAAATACTTAGGAGTTACTATCCGGAGCGATCTGAAGTGGAATGATCACATAAAACAAATAGTGGGAAAAGCAGGCGCCAGGTTGAGATTCATAGGAAGAATTCTAAGAAAATGTGACTCATCGACGAAAGAAGTAGCTTACAAAACGCTTGTTCGTCCGATTCTTGAGTATTGCTCATCAGTATGGGACCCTTACCAGGTTGGATTAATAGAAGAGATAGACATGATCCAGCGAAAAGCAGCGCGATTCGTCATGGGGACATTTAGTCAGCGCGAGAGCGTTACGGAGATGCTGAACAAGCTCCAGTGGCGGACACTTCAAGAAAGGCGTTACGCAATACGGAGAGGTTTATTATCGAAATTACGAGAGAGCACATTCCGGGAAGAGATGGGCAACATATTACTACCGCCCACATATATATCGCGTAATGATCACAACGAAAAGATCCGAGAAATTAGAGCAAATACGGAGACTTACAAGCAGTCGTTCTTCCCACGCACAATTCGTGAATGGAACAGGGAAGGGGGGATCAGATAGTGGTACAATAAGTACCCTCCGCCACACACCGTAAGGTGGCTCGCGGAGTATAGATGTAGATGTAGATGTAGATGTAGGTGGAACGCGTCAGTTGCTTGGTGAGCATTGACTGGTAAGTGGATCAACGATCTGTCTCACTCGCGCAGGTTGTGCTCGATACGGTGGTAGCCGGTTCGAGTCCTAATGTTGAACGCATTCTCCCCACAAGTACTTCTTCTTCACTTAGTTCGACTTCGGATGGAGGGAAGGCGATAGTTTGACTTGATTTGGTCATGCAAGTAGATGATCGCATCCGATCAATCCGTTCCGGATTGAGATGGTATCTTATCTAAGTACTCCTTTTCAGGTAAGGTAATAGGAATCTCTGAAGCAATATTTCTTACGCCATATTCTAATTTATTCGAAAGATTCCACACTGACACTTGTTAATGCCGTTCAACCTGCGTATTTCCTATTTACGATGCTGTTATCTTTGCTTATAGTGTGCTTGTGTGTAACCATACCATAATGGATATTTTGCTGTCTATGTCAGTTAGCGCGTGATAGTCCTAGTAGAAGGTCGTGAGTGGACTACTGGATTTACCAAAATAGAAGAAGACGACATGCTCATGGTGTACGGAGAGTGTAGGAGGAATGCAGTCTCTTCTCGGGCGGTGTGTGCGACAAGATATCCCAATAGATGTCAGTCAACCATCTCGGCAATCATTTATCAGCTTCTTCAATCAGTTACGGGAAAGTGGTAGTGTAACACCTGGAAAACGTAACAGAAGGAAACAAGTGACGACAGAAGGGGGAGAAATTAATCTTCCTACTGTTGTTGCAGTTGATCCGCACGTTATCTTCCGTGCAACTGCATGAGAAAGTGCCATGAGTCAGGAAAGGGTCATAAGCATTCTCCATCGCCATAGGTTCCATCCTTATCACATATCTCTCCGTCAAGACCTGCATGGAAATGATTATGACAGTCATGTTAACTTCTGTATATGAGCATTAAGACAGGTTACTCCAGGTGTGTCACGTATCTTGTTCAGTGATGAAGCCTCATTTACCAATCATGGCCAGGTATGCCGCCGAAACATGCTCTATTGGTCTGTTGACTTCGTCAGATGTAGCGTCAGCGTCAATGGAGTGTAAACGCGTGGTGTGGTATAGTGAACCATCAGCTCATAGGCTGGTGTTTCATAGACGGAACACTGAACGCGCATGAGTATCACAGCTTCCTAACAGACCTAGCCGGCCGCTGGTGGCCGAGCGGTTCTGGCGCTACAGTCTGGAACCGCGCGACCGCTACGGTCGCAGGTTCGAATCCTGCCTCGGGCATGGATGTGTGTGTTGTTCTTAGGTTAGTTAGGTTTAAGTAGTTCTAAGTTCTAGGGGACTTATGACCTCAGCAGTTGAGTCCCATAGTGCTCAGAGCCATTTGAACCATTTTTTTCTTCCTAACAGACCAACTCCCACGGATGCTAGAAGTCATTCCTCTGCAGACTTAGAGAAATCAGTGGTACCGATATTATGGTTGTCCAGACCATAGTGCATGAAGTCTGCAGCGTGTCTTCATGACTTTTTTCCAAATGGTTGGACTGAACTCAGAGGTCCTCGCCCCTAAACCTGATTTGACGCCTGTAGACTTTTTTCTGTGATGAAAGCTGAAAGACTCTGTCTACAAGGGTATATCAGCTACAGTCGATGATATGTAATGACGTATTACTGCAGCCTGTTCGGACATATCCGCTGAAATGCTAGCATGTGTGCAGACTGGAATCGGGTACTGCCGATGCCGTTGGTCATTTTGAACACAAGCTGTGATGGTCAATTTTCTCGTTACTGGTCAGAATCAACATTACTAGTGAATTTAATTGTGTTGTTCTTGAGTGTGTGCTACCATAGGTATTGTCCAAGTGTCGGTGTGGGAATTTTTCAAAATACGATATCTCGTAAGCGACTCGCATTGGAATCCTGCAACAAACACCACTCACATTCTAGTTTACCATACTTTTAATTTGTTAATGTCAACAGGCATTATTCCATTTGAAGAGTGTATGTTTACACAAAAAATATTCTTTCTATGTATTATTACAATCTGTTATCTGTTTATTGGCTAACAATACGAGCCCCTGTCTACCAATCCATTCTGTAAAAGCCGCACATCAATAGCACTTTCCATTTCCGCAATATTTACGGTGCAAGTTTTATGTGATTCACCCTATATATGTGTAACTCCAGTAGGCGACGTCGGAATTTCTGTGAGGGTTTTCGTGGACGATGCTCTTGTAAACAGAGAAGTCGCAAAGCTAGAAAATTGTAGCGAAATGCAAGAAAACGTTCAGAGGCTCGAAGCTTGGTGCAGAGAATGGCAGCTGACATTCAACACAAACAGGTGTAACTTATTGCGAATACATAGGCAGCAAAATATCCATTATGGTATAATCACACGAGTGCAGTAAAATTACTGGAAGCAGTTGCTTCCATAAAATCCATAAAATTAAAGTACGGAGTACTTTAATTTGGAGTGACCGCATAAAAATCATCATAAAAAACGTAGCTGCCATATTGAGATTCATTTTGCTACAGGTAACTGCGTGAAGAGTTTGACAGAGCACTGAAAGACCTGAGTCGAAACAAGGCCCCGGGAGTAGACAACATTCCATTAGAACTACTGACGGCCTTGGGAGAGCCAGTCCTGACAAAACTCTACCATCTGGTGAGCAAGATGTATGAGACAGGTGAAATACCCTCAGACTTCAAGAAGAATATAATAATTCCAATCCCAAAGAAAGCAGGTGTTGACAGATGTGAAAATTACCGAACTATCAGTTTAATAAGCCACAGCTGCAAAATACTAACGCGAATTCTTTACAGACAAATGGAAAAACTGGTAGAAGCGGACCTCGGGGAAGATCAGTTTGGATTCCGTAGAAATATTGGAACACGTGAGGCAATACTAACCTTACGACGTATCTTAGAAGAAAGATTAAGAAAAGTCAAACCTACGTTTCTAGCATTTGTAGACTTAGAGAAAGCTTTTGACAATGTTGACTGGAATACTCTCTTTCACATTCTAAAGGTGGCAGGAGTAAAATACAGGGAGCGAAAGGCTATTTACAATTTGTACAGAAACCAGATGGCAGTTATAAGAATCGAGGGGCATGAAAGGGAAGCAGTGGTTGGGAAAGGAGTGAGACAGGGTTGTAGCCTCTCCCCGATGTTATTCAATCTGTATATTGAGCAAGCAGTAAAGGAAACAAAAGAAAAATTCGGAGTAGGTATTAAAATTCATGGAGAAGAAGTAAAAACTTTGAGGTTCACCGATGACATTGTAATTCTGTCAGAGACAGCAAAGGACTTGGAAGAGCAGTTGAACGGAATGGACAGTGTCTTGAAAGGAGGATATAAGATGAACATCAACACAAGCAAAACGAGAGTAATGGAATGTAGACAAAGTAAATCGGGTGATGCTGAGGGAATTAGATAAGGAAATGAGATACCTAAAGTAGTAAAGGAGTTTTGCTATTTAGGGAGGAAAATAACTGATGATGGTCGAAGTAGAGAGGATATAGCCGGCCGCGGTGGCCGTGCGGTTCTAAGCGCTCCAGTCCGGAGCCGCGCTGCTGCTGCGGTCGCAGGTTCGAATCCTGCCTCGGGCATGGGTGTGTGTGATGTCCTTAGGTTAGTTAGGTTTAAGTAGTTCTAAGTTCTAGGGGACTGATGACCACAGCAGTTGAGTCCCATAGTGCTCAGAGCCATTTGAACCATTTTGAAGAGAGGATATAAAATGTAGACTGGCAATGGCAAGGAAATTGTTTCTGAAGAAGAGAAATTTGTTAACATCGAGTATAGATTTAAGTGTCAGGAAGTCGTTTCTGAAAGTATTTGTATGGAGTGTAGCCATGTATGGAAGTGAAATATGGACAACAACTAGTATGGACAAGAAGAGAATAGAAGCTTTCGAAATGTGGTGCTACAGAAGAATGCTGAAGATAAGGTGGGTAGATCACGTAACTAATGAGGAGGTATTGAAAAGGATTGGGGAGAAGAGAAGTTTGTGGCACAACTTGACTAGAAGAAGGGATCGGTTGGTAGGACATGTTTTGAGGCATCAAGGGATCACAAATTTAGCATTGGAGGGCAGCGTGGAGGGTAAAAATCGTAGAGGGAGACCAAGAGATGAATACACTAAGCAGATTCAGAAGGATGTAGGTTGCAGTAGGTACTGGGAGATGAAGAAGCTTGCACAGGATAGAGTAGCATGGAGAGCTGCATCAAACCAGTCTCAGGACTGAAGACCACAACAACAACAACAGGTAACTGGACCGCAGTGGAAAATTGTGGAGTGATTAATTGAGTAGGGACAACATGAACACTTCAAACATTTATTTTAAAATTACGAAGTCGCACCTACTTGGTCACTGATTGCCCGACAACAATAGTCAATACGGTTATCTATTACAGCGTAGACACTTCCCATGAAATTATTTCCTTAATGAAACCAATATTTAAGAAAAAATATTATAAACATGGCAATAAAATTTACAATTCATATCTTAAAATCTGAACCTCTCATTCAAATCATTCACTTATTGCTCTTCCATAAAAATTTTAATTACTTTAACGTTACTTAGACCAGCAATCCGCTGCTTCCTATCTACATTAACTCACGAGGCGCAATAAGAATAACCAAATCAACTATCAAATTCTTAACTTACCAGAATACACAAGCGAATATTTAGGACATACAGAAGACTCAATCGTAACCAAATGATCTTAATGCTCACTAACAGTATTTTTTATACAGTTAGAATTGGAACACTACTTCCCTTTTAGTAACGCCTTGTTGTGTCTCGGCCGCTGCTCCATCACACACCTTATCCATCGATATACTCAATCCGTCTACCTCAATCCACATGAAAACAAGACAATATCAGCTCTTACAATTGGAACAATTTAGTATCAGAGATACCAATTTTTAGAATGCAAGTAGCTTCAACTGCAGTCACTTGATACCACGGTCCCCGCATACGGCCTTCTACTAGCGTGATGAGAAAATAACTACACGCAAATCTGCTAATTCAGTAATTAGTGACAACCCCACTTTATGAATCTCCGTAGCACAAAACACTCAAGCAACCATTTAGTCTCTAATTCAAAGGCTGCACAGTCCACAGAAGATGGCTCAAATGGTTCAAATGGCTCTGAGCACTATGGGACTTAACATCTATGGTCATCAGTCCCCTAGAACTTAGAACTACTTAAACCTAACTAACCTAAGGACAGCACACAACACCCAGCCATCACGAGGCAGAGAAAATCCCCGACCCCGCCGGGAATCGAACCCGGGAACCTGGGCGTGGGAAGCGAGAACGCTACCGCACGACCACGAGATGCGGGCTGTCCTCAGAAGACAAAGCTTTAGCCGCAAGGATGAGCAACGTGATACTGACTCACCAAAAGTATATCTTCGACCAAGATGACGACCTATAATATTGCCGAATAACAGTATATTTTGCCAACTTTCCATTAACACAGCTGCTACATTAACACTTCACGCCTCTGACCACTTGATACACGTTACATACACCGCTGTGTGCCTTTAGTCGCCGTGCCTCTTACTTCCTCCGTGGAAGAAGCGCCAGCGTAGCTTCCATCAAGTAAACACTGGCGCACTCTCCTTGCGCCCCACTTTCTACACCCATCCATCTATGTGCGTCCGTCCTCTCACGCCACAACCACTGATCTTCCTCCTTCAAACCATGCCCGTTCCACAGATAAACCCCCTTTCCTTCTCAATGGGGTTCCACACACATAGACAAGGCAGTCCAGCCAACACAGATCGGCTAGTGCCAACGTAAATCATCTTGCTGTACATGGCACAATTTGAAAAATCCTCACGAAATGTGAGATAGTTTTCAATACCTTCGTTCGCCCAATACTTGAATGCTACTCGTCAGTATGGGAGCAGACAGGATTGATAGAGGAAGTAGAGAAGATCCCAGGAATAACGGCGCGTTTCATTATAAGTACATTTTGTAAGCATGAAATTGTCACGGAGATGATCAAATAATTCCAGTGGGTGGCGCTACAAGAGAGGGGTTGTGAATCACTGTGTGATTTACTGTTAAAGTTCGGAGAGCGTATGTTCCAAGAAGTGCCAACAATTATATCGCTCCCGAGGATCACCTCGGTTTAGCTCAGTATGCAAGGCCTTCATATATTTGTGTACTGCGAGTGAACAATGTATGGAACTGAAAAGTCACCAGTGCTTTGGATTAATTTGTGTATTTGTTTTCCCTACGTTAACACTGATTTTCTTAGACATACTTATTAAATTATTTTTTGTAGTATATGGCGAACTTGTTTGTGCAGTCAGTGTTAGGCTGATAGAGCATATTTTAGACAGCTGGTGCTGTTATTACGGGCATATGCAATGCAGTGGACGACCAGTCGCCAAGACCTAGATCTATACTATATCTTCAGGATCGTTCATTATCCCATATCCCAATAATATCTTATAATCTATAACAGAACACTGACGTTATTTGAAACGCAAGAGTGCTAAAAGGGTCCATCTCAAAATTGTTTTGTGGGTTAAGTGATTGCAGAACTGCAGTGTGATTTAAACGTCGCGCACATTAAGAAGTAATCAAATACAGGGTGCGTCAAAAAATGTATACACACTTTGAACTGTCATAGACAATTTATTTCCCGTTCTGCAAGGTTAAATATCTGTGAGAAAGTAATGTTATGTTTCTTCAACAGGAGGCAGCAACGGTAAGGAAGTAACTGCAACATGGCGGACGTGCGTTTGAAGTTTGAAGCGCGGAAGCAGATAATTAAGTGGTACTGGAAGTCTGAGAATGTAGCTGCGGTTCGAAGACAGTGGAGAAGTGAGTATGGTACAGAACCACCTTCAAGGTTAACAATTACACTCTACGAGACAAATTCGAAATTCATGGAACAGTGAGTGATGTGCATAAAGTTCGAGCAGGACGAACTCGTACAGCTACAAGTGATGATTCCACAACTGCGATCTTGGAACTGTTTCAGCGTTCGCCTCAAAAATCTTCAAGGCAGCGGCACGTGAGAGTAATATAAGTGCTAGTAGTGTGCTACGCATTTTGAAGAAAGGCAAGTTTCGTGTGTACATTCCAAGGCTGATGCAACAGCTAAGTGACGACGATCCAGATAGAAGGTTAGAATTTTGTGAATGGGTTCAGGACATGGTGAGACGTGAACCGGGATTTATGGGTATCATAATTTGGTCGGATGAAGCCCAATTCAAACTCAATGGAACTGTCAATAGGCACAATTGTGTGTACTGGGCTGAAGATAATCCTCACATTACAGTTGAAAAGGCTGTGAATTTGCCTGGTGTGAATGTGTGGTGTGGTTTGTCTGCAAGGGGACTCATTGGGCCCTTCCGCTTTGAAGATACTGTTACTGGAGAAACGTACCTAACAGTGCCTGCTGACTCCATATTCCCTGTCATTCGTGCATTATTCGGTAATGATGAGTTTTATTTCCAACAAGATGGCGCCCCGCCGCACTATCATGGGGACGTACGAGCATACCTGGATCACAATGTGCCAGGCCAGTGGATAGGACGCAGGGGACCAATCGAGTTTCCTGCACGCTCTCCGGACCTCACGCCGCTGGATTTCTTCTTATGGGCCACACTAAAAGATGAGGTGTACAAACGTAAACCACGTAAGCTGGACACACTTTGGAATGAGATTCAGGCGGTGTGTGCAGAAATCTCATTGGACACATTGGTACGATGTACGAAATCAGTGGTGACTCGTACTCAGAAATGTATTGATGCTGAAGGCCACCAGTTTGAACATTAATCACATTTGCAAAGTACATTTATTTTTCCAATTGGACTTAAGCTTTCCATTTCCAGAAATTTAACATTGTATAACGGGAAATAAATTTTCTATGATGCTTCAAAGTGTGTATACATTTTTTTGACACACCTTGTATATATAATGTGTCTTGTATCCCATAACCCCACACACATTATTAATGAAATATGCTGGGAACGATTGCTCTTTACAAGTCAGTTGTTGTGTTAGTGTTTTGTACCGCCAGTGTATGTGGCCTTTTTGTAAACCCTTATTTGCAAGCGAACAGTGTTCGAATGTGGACGCAAAATGGCTGTGCTACTGTGCGTCATGAACTGCATAGTGGATGTGGTATCCAAAGTATGGCAATGAATTACACTGAGGTGACAGAAGTCATGGGATAGCGATATGCACACACAGTATATAGTTCGCCGTAGTATCGTGTACACAACGTATTTGCACTCAGGTGATTCAGGTGAAAAGGTTTCCGACGTGTTATAGCCGCACGACGGGAATTATCAGACTCTGAATGCGAAATGGAAGTTGGAGCTAGGCGCATGGGACATTCCACTTCGGAAAGGGTCAGAGAATTTAATATTCTGAGACCCACTATGTCAAGAATGTGCCGAGAATACCAAATTTCAGGCATTACTTCTCATCACAGACAACGGCGGCCTTCACTTAACGACCGAGAGCAACGTCGTTTACGTAGAGTTGTCGGTGCTAACAGAGAAGCAACACTGCGAGAAATAACTGCAGAAATCAATGCTGGACGTACGACGGAGCTAAATTTAGCGTTAATGGTCTATAGCAGCAGACGACCGACGTGACTCCATTTGCTAATAGCACGACATCGCCTGCAGCGCCTCTCTTGGGCTCGCGTCCATATCGTTTGGACCCTGGGCGACTGGAAAACCGTGGCTAGTTGGATGAATCCCGATTTCAGTTGGTAATGGCTGATGGTAAGTTTCGAGTGCGACGCAGACCCCACGAAACCATGGACCCAAGTTGTCAACAAGGCACAGTGCAAGCTGGTGGCTCCGTAATGGTGTGGGCTGTGTTTACAGTTTACATTAATTGGTCTGGGTCCTTTAGTCCAACTGAACCGATGACTGACTAGAAATGGTTATGTTCGCCTACGTGGAGATCATTTGCAGACATTCTCGGATATCATGTTCCCAAACTGATATGGCATTTTTATGGAGGATAGTGCACAATATCACTGGGCCACAATTTTTGACTTTTGGCTATTGGTTTAGAAAACATTCTGGACTATTCAAGCGAATGATTTGGCCATCAAGATCACCCGACATAAATCCCATCAAACTTTTATGAGACATATTCGAGAGATCAGTTCGTGCACAAAATCCTGCACCGGCAATACTTTCGCAATTATGGATGGCTAGAGAGGCGGCATGGCTCAGTATTTCGGCAGGGGACTTCCAATGACTTGTTGAGTCCATACCACGGCGAGCTGCTGCACTATGCCGGACAAAATGGAGTAGGAGGTATCCCGTGACTTTTGTCACCTCAGCGTATAAACGTTTAATGGGCGAGCATATACATGGGACGCAGAACACGGTTTAAGCATGAAGAGTCGGGATGTGGAAAAACTGAACAAATGAAGATGAATAAAGTGTGGCCAAAAATAAAAAAAATTGCTCGTTACTGAATAAAGAACCTGTGGTCAGTTGCTGTTGCAACGCATTGCATCACGCCCCGCCATCTGCAACTCATCAGAAAGTAAGGCTACCATTTAGCAGCGTAGTTTTGTAAAAGTCGTAGATTCAGTAATTTCGAACAGAATAGTAAGTTCTGGTAAACATTGATTAGCATTCAGTGCTAGCGATTTACCAAGTCGTCAACCATCAGCAGGAACCTGTCCTATCACAAAATATGTCCTAGTGAAGCTTTACATATTGTTTAAACAGAAAGAACTTAAATCCTGTTACTATTAAAACTTAAATTTAACTAGTTCCAGAAAGTAAAAAAGAGACAACTAACCGAAATTAGGGTTTCATTGTAGTGC
This sequence comes from Schistocerca nitens, assembly GCF_023898315.1. Taxonomy (NCBI): domain Eukaryota; kingdom Metazoa; phylum Arthropoda; class Insecta; order Orthoptera; family Acrididae; genus Schistocerca; species Schistocerca nitens. The sequence goes on along the minus strand of NC_064616.1, from coordinate 969,533,683 downwards.
TTTAATGGCCGAGCGGTTCTAGGCGCTTCAGTCTGGAACCGCGCTACCGCTACGGTCGCAGGTTCGAATCCAGCCTCGGGCATGGATATGTGTGATGTCCTTAGGTTAATTAGGTTTAAGTAGTTCTAAGTTCTAGGGCATAATGAGCTCAGCTGCTAAGTCCCATAGTGCTCAGAGTCATTTGAAACATTTTGTAGCGCATAAACTGCTTTCTATAAAGCGCACAGAAAGAAACTGAGTGCATATTAAGAATACCTTCAAATTATTGGCAAAGTAGTAGTGAACCTCAATATTTAAACAAAAGTGTTTATGATATTCCTGCCTTCAAATTATTGACAATGTAGTAGTTGCGGCGGGTCGGGCACTGTGTAGGGTGTCCTTTCCTGAACCTTAACAGAATATATTCACTTCCATATGGGGGTCGTCTTTTTACCTAACATTTCTCTGACAACACGTTGGGTTTCTGATAACTGTCTCCGATGAAGAAAACGGGTTCGGATAACTTCTAATCAACATTTACATATGGGTCACATCATGGCTCGTCACTGGACTACACAATTCCAGCTCTTAGTTACAGATTGGAGTTCTCTCTCAGTCTTGTATCGGGTTTTGTACAGTTTTTTCGTATCTGCAAAATACAGTACGTCTACGTATCCATGCTTAATATCTACATCCTAACCTAACACACACATATACTTTAGTCAGCAGTTGCTGCTCTCAAATTCAAAAGCAAAGAACTCCATAAAAAACTTTTCGAAAACTTTACTGTTCTTTTTAAATTTACTTCTCTCATTTACACAAAGCTTTCTTCTCAGACAAGTTCATAGTTCATCAAAACCCAACATCTTATATACACTAGTTAAATTTAGTATTAATCATATCAGTAAAAAGTGAATTAACTGTCCCTCAAAAAATCAACAGTAACCAATATTGGAACTACTACTGAAATCTTTTTCCAAAACCTGTTTTAATCATTAAGCAAGTTACTGTTACAAATTCTGCTGGCTCCCAGAAAACACTCTTTCTTAACTCTCTTACAGAAAAACAAATTTACTGTTCACCTTCACACAAATAAGCTATTGTACACAAAGAACAAAATACAACATCATAAAATATCCTACAAAGTTATCTCCGCCACCATCTGCGGCTCTGAAAAACATTATCACAGACTATGTAAAGAAATACAAAATCATTAAGCACTGAAAATAATTCAGTCCACCTCCTGAAGTCCTGCAGCTCCTTCTATGTACATCTTACAAAAAGTGAAAACAATTTTATCACGTTACTGAAATTTACTTACGTCCACTTCAGTAGCTCTGAGGCACATCTTAAATACTACTATATGCAAAGAATACCTAATCTACAGATAGTCCTTATAAATTTACTGCAAATTACCCTTGCCAGCTACTGTGGCATTTGCAAAGTCCTCACATTTATCCTATATACAAAATTTAACATATTATGGTAACATACTGAAAATCCTTTACGCCAGCTTCTGTTGCTCGAGTAATACACCTTAGACCCACCTTTTATAAAGTATATAATATATTATTGGCAAATACTGCCCAGAGTCCTTGTATAAAAAGATTTGAACATAATTCATGCCACCTCTGTGGCTCTGCACGTCTCGTGCACAATATTCAAGACAATTAAGAAATTCCTTATAGAACAGTACTGAACCTGCTAGCCAATTACTGTGGCTTTTCATTATCTCATGGTCAAATTACAACATATATACACTAGGTCCTTACAGATAAACATTAAGGAAGACTCACGTCAACTTACGTGGCTCTCCAACACATCTCATTCACTATATTTCAATAAAGCATAAATTTTTGATAATATTAAATACACTGAAGTCCACTTCCCTGTGGCTTTCAAGTCATCTCAAATACAAAACTTCTTTTTACCCATTTAGTAGGCAATTCCCCTATTGCCCCTGAACACATTACCTTTACAACATTCCTACCAGTTACATAAAACTTCGTGAAAATTAGATATCTTAAGCTCACCACTGTGGCTTTCAAAACACTTCACATTTTAGACTTTACTTCCTTGAATAGGCCCTTTCTTACCTTAAACACATTCCTTACACTGCAACGTCTTTACATGTTACAAAAACGTTTGTATTACTCTTCATATTACTGTATAGTCACCTTAAAGTAATCTTTTCTGTCATGAAGAGGCAGTTCTCTCTCATCTGATTCGTCATTTCTTAGTTTTTACTGGGACACTAGCTCTCTGTATACTTTGCATTACTCCACAAACTCTATTCCAAAGCTATTTGCAATGATAGGGAAGAAAGACAGATGACAGACATTAGTTCTGAATGATGAAGAGGAAGATTGACAATACGGAAAGGAACTGAAATAGTATTCGTCAATAACTTTAGTACTAGTGTTTGTCAAACACTCAGCATTGCATAGAGTGCAACGCCCTCTGAGGCTTCTTAGTTACTGCTATTTATTTGTTGCTCCATTAAATATCTCTAATTCAAGTATGTTTTTGATTCCTAACCACTTAAATGATTTTATTTCAACAGGACCTATTTCTTTCCTTTCAGGGAGAGCATTCACAAAAATCTCTGACACTGCATATACTTCAGAAGCACTGTCAATTAAACAAGTAACTTTGTCATTAAATACAATGACTAAATAATAGGTTGCCTAGGATTTATTTTTAGACATTTAGATTCAGGCTCGTCTAGTAAATCATACACCACCTCTCGTGTGTCGAAACCTACCACTCCTGTGGAAATCAACTGTACACTTACAGTGGAAGACTTTGCAGGAGAGACGCTCAGTAGCTCGGTACGGGCTTTTGTTGAAGTTTCGAGAATATACCTTCACCGAGGAGTCAAGCAGTATATTGCTCCCTCCTACGTATATCTCTCGAAGAGACCATGAGGATAAAATCAGAGAGATTAGAGCCCACACAGAAGCATACCGACAATCCTTCTTTCCACGAACAATACGAGACTGGAATAGAAGGGAGAACCGATAGAGGTACTCAAAGTACCCTCCGCCACACACCGTCAGGTGGCTTGCGGAGTATGGATGTAGATGTATACTGCTTGCACACAGTATTTTACATTTGTCCTTCCACTTGTACAGTGCTGTTCAGGAATAACCGTGCACCATCACTGACTATAGACAGTCTTGTAGTGTCTAGAAAGCCTGTATACTCGGTTCACTAGACAAACAATCTAACAAGTCGTATTAATGAGTTTTATTACAAATAATCAAATACAATACTCACCTTTGGCAACTACACAAATGTGTCACAAGCAAAGGGCTACATACAAATAATCCATCTTTTTCAGTATACACAATCCCATTTCTGTGCTACATAGAGAGTACAAGCGGAGTGACTAGCGTTCACACTGCTAATCTTGAAGCTGCTATTGAACTGGACCGTCACCAGTCGGCCGCTGCTCTTACGCGCTCCCCACGTAGGGGCAACGCCCCCTAGGGGCAGCTGCTGTCACATTGTCGTGCTGGAGGGAAATCCTGTCATCATACGATTGGCTGACTTCTTCTCACAGCCTTCTCTCCCCTTTCGTTCCCGACTGGCGTGCCGTCTCTTGACTTTACGCCATAACAGATAGGAAGTTCATATTCACAGAACATGTACATTAGTATGTTCTGCAGAAGTGATTAGCATTTCAGCCACCTAGGTTCAGCATGTGTCCTGTTGCCTAGCAGGCACTGTGTCCACCATGAAGCCTGATAATTTGTTCCATCTGTGTTGGCATCGATGCGTATGAAGCGCGAATGGCGTCCTGTGATATAGACATCCACACTACATTCACCTCGTTCATATTTGGTTGTTGACACTGGGTCACAATGTCGCAACAGGTGGCTAAAATGGTAGCTGCTAAGCAGACAGCTGACATTTCATCTTAGGCCTAAATGAGGTTGTCTACTCGAGCGGTTCTAGGCGCTAAAGTCTGGAACCGCGCGACCGCTACGGTAGCAGTTTCGAATCCTGCCTCGGGCATGGATGTGTGTGATGTCCTTAGGTTAGTTAGGTTTAAGCAGTTCTAAGTTCTAGGGGACTGATGACCTCAGAAGTTAAGTCCTATCGTGCTCAGAGTCATTTGAACCACGTTGTGTACACGAACGAATCTGACCAATAACTGCACAAAACGAATCTTGCCAAAAATACTGTACTAATGAGGCAAGAAAACAAACAGCTAAGCAGTTTGAATTACTATCAGTTACTGAAAGGTGCAAATAATGTGTAACTTACACTTGACATCTAAAAAATTATGGTGTAATCTCAAATTAGGTGCTAAAATGCAGTTTCCATGACTGAAGAATTTGTATTATTTTATGTAACACTGAAACTATAAGTGGCTACAGAACATTCTAAGCAGGAAGTTAACAATTCCCCGTAAGCCTAAATGAGGTTATGTTACTGATAGTACAAAAAGATGCACTACCTTTCCAAAATACGAAAACACGACACAGTGATTATTTCACTGTAATTATCATGTCGAATTTTTTCTAGAAAACTAACGTTTAGCTAAAGCAACGTGTCAAGAACTGGAAGAGTGCAGTTAATATGTAACCTAAACGTATCGCCTCAAAACATGGCTGTAAACTCTAACACGTCCCAATACTATTTCCCTTCCTTAATTGTCTGTAAATACAGTAAGATATTGACGTATAGATCTGAAGCAATATTACTGTGATAAAAAGTACGAACTATGATCACCTAGGATTTTTCAGTATTGTTTCAAATCACTAAGCACAATTTTATGGGGAAGTTGATAATGTTCTACACTAGAAAACGCTTCACTGGTTTTCTCTGCATAGACGTCTCATTTTTTGACACATTATTACAACAAACCATACTAAAAGGGAAACGTTTCTATGAGATACTTAATTCATCATATCATATAAACTGCATATTTTTGTAATTTACAAATCCACTAATGGCATTAAAATTCTACACCAAGAAGAAATGCAGATGGTAAACGGGTATTCATTGGACAAATATATTATACTAGAACTGACATGTGATTACATTTTCACACAATTTGGGTGCATAGATCCTGAGAAATCAGTACCCAGAACAACCACCTCTGGCCGTAATAACGGCCTTGATACGCCTGGGCATTGAGTCAAGCAGAGCTTGGATGGCGTGTACAGGTACAGCTGCCCATGCAGCTTCAACACGAAACCACAATTCATCAAGAGTAGTGACTGGCGTATTGTGACGAGCCAGTTGCTCGGCCACCATTGACCAGACGTTTTCAATTGGTGGGAGATCTGGAGAATGTGCTGGCCAGGGCAGCAGTCGAACATTTTTTGTATCCAGAAAGGTCCGTACAGGACCTGCAACATGCGATCGTGCATTATCCTGCTGAAATGTAGGGTTTCGCAGGGATCGAATGAAGGGTAGAGCCACGGTTCGTAACACATCTGAAATGTAACGTCCAGAGTTCAAAGTACCGTCAATGCGAACAAGAGGTGACCGAGACGTGTAACCAATGGCACCTCATACCATCACGCTGGGTGATACGCCAGTATGGGGATGACGAATACACACTTTATAACGGTACTTTGCGGGCAGGCGTGTCAATTAGCATCATATTAATTAAAATCGGGGATAAATAGACTTTATTTTGGAAGAATTAAAAAGGGGAAAGTAAAACGAAACTTTAATAACTGCACAGTATTACTAAGAAGCAATATAACGAAAAGTAATAAAAAGCGAAGTAGCAAAGACCAAGCGGGACAGAAAGATATAGGGGCGCGTTTGTTTTTTAATACATATAAAAGAACATGTAACACATTATTGAGCTCTCTACCTTCAGTTATTGCGATTGGGCTAGTCGATGAAAAAGTGGTACGCGACTGCGATATTCGTAAAGGAGATTATTTAAAGACTCCTCAAGCACGTTTAAAATACATTACGTGTGGCGAAGTAGTTCGCTTATTAATTACCAGATGTTAATTAACGGGGACCTAAAATACTAAAAACAGTGCATACACCGTTAAATTGAACCCTGCGTGTGAAAGACAATCACATCGAACATTTCGAGAGCGAGAATAGACATTTAAGTGTCGAGTTGATAGCCTGGGTCGTGTCGATATTTGGACATTATATGACACGCGTAATTCAGAACACGATATCGACCATTTTAATACTGGAAAGAAGGATAGGATCATCACCCCAAATTCCGATTCATATTTCATATTTAGTTACTGAAAATAAATGAGTTAATAAACAAACTACATTTCAATTTTATCCACGATTTTAGCTTCATTACGTAGTCTTCATTACATGATAAACAATATCTGTGGAAGTTATATACAACGTATCGTCATAATATTTAGCCAACCAATATTGTGGGACACCAAAAAATGTAAATGCATGAAATTGTTCTTACAGCGGATGTATAATGTGTGAGTGCGACGAACTATATTGAGAATCTGAACATCCATTACGTACTTGCATGTTTATCTGCGAAAATGGTACTTGTCGGTACATCAGCATAGAGTTCGAATATTACAGAAGTCTGATGTCGAACAAAAATTCTATCTCTGCACCAAAACAAAATAGTGTTATTTCTTAAAATACGTAACGATTCTGAATACAAAACAAATATAACAATACTTTCATAACTTAGCTGTTCCGTAATATTTTTATAAAGTTGTAAGTGGCTTGCGTAATACGCTGCTGATAAAAATTACAGGTTAGTAAATGAGCGTAATCCGATCTTTGAACCAGGAATGAAAGTAACCGAATTACATAAATATTGGTTCCGTAACATTACAAAACTCATAGGTTCATTACTGCTGACCTAACTTACAACTTAAAATGCACTTAGCAATGAGAACAGATTGATCTTTGCACCAAAGTGAAACCAATGTTACTCCCACTTGAAAATATGTCCTAAACTCGTATTAGTTATTTTAAAACCGATATAAAAATCGGCCAAACATTATAGTTACCCCCATGCTATGTTTTAACTTCATCTTGAAATACTGCTCAACAAACAGAGACTACTGCTTAACACGTGTAAAACAAAGCATAGAGCTGTAGCTAGAGAGACGCTGAATGAAACGCATTTGGCTGTCAAGAGAGTAAATGTATGAAGCCTTCATTGACTACCGTAACAGAATTTTGTCAAATGATCTTTCAGAAGGCCCCAAAAAATTTTGGTGATAAGTAAATGGTGTTATTGGCACCAAAGTTTTCGTCCAGTCACACGCGTATGAGACAGGAAGTAAAATTGACGGTAGGAGAGGAAAAGCGTAAATCCTAGTTAATTATGTTTCCAAATGTTCCTTTACAAACGAAAGCCCAGCAGAACTGACTCAAATTAATTATCGTACCACTGAAAAGATGAGTAAAATAAGTGTTGGTGTAAGTGGTATTGAGAAACGGCTGAAATCGTTAAAATTGAACAAAGCTTCAAGGCCCGATGAATTCCCTGGCAGGTTCTATACTAAGCTTGTGTCTGAGTTAGCTCCTCATATAACTACTATCGATCGTAGGTCCCTCGAGCAGAAAACCGTGCCCAGTAATTGGAAGAAAGCACAAGTCAAACCCGTTTACAAGAATGGTAGTAGAAGTGATCCACAAAACTACCGTCCAGTACCATAGAAATCGATTTATTGCATCATCTAAGAACCTATTCTGAGCTCAAACATAATGATGTATCTCGAACAGAACAACATCCTTCATGCCACCAGCATGAAATCAGACAACATCGATAGTGCGAAATAAAACTCACACGTCTCTCCCATGTCATACTGAAAGCTTTGTGTCAAGGCGGATCGGGTAGATGAAGCATTTCTTGATTTTTTTGAAGCATTCCACACTGTATCACAGCTAACCTTGTAGTCAAACGTACGATTATACAGGGTATCAATCGAAATTTGTGACTGAATTGAGGATTTATAGGTAGGACACAACATATTATCTTCGATGGAGAGTCATCCTCAGATGCAGAAGTAAATTTGTGTATGTCCCTGAGAGGTATGTTGGGACGCTTGCTGTTCGTGTTCTATATTAATAACCTTGCGGAAAATATTAATAGTAACCTCACACATTTTGCAGATGATGCAGTTATCTATAATGCAGTACTGTCTGAAAGAAGTTGCATAAATACTCAGTCAGGTCTTGATAAGATTTCAACGTGGTGCAGATATTGGTAACTTACTTTGAACATTCATAAGTGTAGAATTGTGCACTTCACAAATTAAAAAAACGTAGTATCCCATGGATGTAGTATGAAAAGTCAGCTGTTGAAAGCGGCCAACTCATACAAATACATGAGTGTAACACTCTGTAGAGATATGAAATAGAATGATCACATAAGCTCAGTCGTGGGTAAAGCAGGAGGTGGACTTCAGTATATTGGTAGAATACTGGGGAAATGCAACATGTCTACAAAAGAGATTGCTTGCAAATCACTCATGCAACCCATCCTAGAATATTGTTCAAGTGTTTGGGACCCTCACCAAATAGAACTAACAAAGGATACTGAACGTACACAGAGAAGGGCAGCACGAATGCTCACAGATTTGTTTGATTCGTGGGAGTGGATCACAGAGATCCTGAAGAAACTAAACTAGCAAATTCTTGAATTTGGACGTAAACTGTCCCGAGAAAGCCTGCTTGGAAAGTTTCAACAACCGGCTTCAAATGATGACTCTAGGAATATACTACAAGCCCCTACGTATCGTGCACATAGAGATCGTGAGGCCAAAGGTTAGATTAATTTCAGCACGCAAAGAGAGATCTAAATAATCGTTCCAGCGGCGCTCCATACGAGAATAGTACGGGAAGAAATCCTAATAACTGGTACAGTGGGACGTTCTTTCTACCAAGCACTTAACTGCGGTTTGCACAATATACATTATGTGATCAAAAGTATCCGGACACCTGGCTGAAAATGACTTGCAAGTACATGGCACCCCCCCCATCGGTAATGCTGGAATTCAGTATGGTGTGGTCCATCTCTAGCCTTGATGACAGCTTCCACACTTGCAGGCATACGTTCAATCAGGTGCTGGAAGGTTTCTTGGAGAATGGCTGCCCATTATTCACGGAGTGCTGCACTAAGGAGAGCTGTCGATGTTGGTCGGTGAGGCCTGGCACGATGTCGGCATTCCAAAACATCCCAAAGGTGGTCTGTAGGATTCAGCTCCGGATTCTGTGCAGGACAGTCCATTACAGGGATGTTATTGTCGTGTAACCACTCCGCCGCAGGTCGTGCATTATGAAAAGGTGCTCGATCGTGTTGAAAGATGCAGTCGTCATCCCTGAATTGCTCTTCAACAGTGGGATGCAAGAAGGCGCTTAAAACATCAATGGAGGCCTGTGCTGTGAAAGTGCCACGCAAAACAACAAGGAGTACAAGCCCCTCCATGAAAAACACGACGACACCATAACACCACCGCCTCCGAATTTTACTGTTGTCACTACACACTCTGGCAGATGACGTTCGCCGCGCATTCGCCATAAACACATCCTGCCATCGGATCTCCACATTGTGTACCATGATTCGTCATTCCACACAACGTTTTTCCACTGTTCAATCGTCCAATGTTTACGCTGCTTACATCAAGCGAGGCGTCGTTTGTCATTTACCGGCGTGAGGTGTGGCTTGTGAGCAGCCGCTCGACCAGGAATTCTAGTTTTCTCACGTACCGCCAACTGTCATAGCTGAATGGTCAGCGTTGCGGAATGCCACGCCAAGGGGCCCGGGTTCCATTCCTGGCCGGGGCAGATTTTCTCCGCTCAGGGACTGGGTGTTGTGTTGTCCTCATCATCATTTCATCCCCATCTCTGACGCGCAAATCGCCCAATGTGATGTCGAATGCAGTAAGTACTTGCCCTCGGCGGCCGAACTTCCCCGAATGGGGCAGTCCCGGCCTACAATGCTGTACAGTCATTTCCACTGTCATAGTACTTGCAGTGGATCCTGATGCAGTTTGGAACTCCTGTGTGATGGTCTGGACAGATGTCTGTCTATCACACATTATGACCCTCTTCAACTGTCGGCGGTCTCTGTCAGTCAACAGACGAGGTCGGCCTGCACGCTTTTGTACTGTACATGCCCCTTCACGTTTCCAGCTCACTATCACATCGGAAACAGTGGACCTAGGGATGTTTAGGACTGTGGAAATCTCGCGTGCAAACGTATGACACAAGTGATCCCAATCACCTGCCCACGTTGGAAGTCCGTGACTTCCGCGGAGCGCCCCATTCTACTCTATCACGACGTCTAATGACTACTGAGGTCACTGATATGGAGTACCTGGCAGTAAGTGGTAGCAAAATGCACATAATAAGAAAAAAGTATGTTTTTGTGGTTGTCCAGATACTTTTGATCACGTCGTGTAGTTACAGGTGTAGATAGGAAACGATTGTTACCTTGTAAGACGTGTATATTTCTATTGTCTATCGTCAAACCACAGTTTATGAAAGATGTTTATATTTTATTAATAGGATTAAGTAGGAATAATTAATATTTGTCATATTGGAAATAATTGTGGTAGCAGGGAATGTCTGCACCATAGTATTGTTGGCAAGAGAGACCGCACATTGATACGTATAATTTTAAAAAGGGCGGGAGAGACCGCGTATGGATACATTTTGAGAAAAGAGCGGGAAAGAGCGCGCATTGATACATTTTGTAATGCTAGCAGGGATTGTCTGCACCAGAAAGCATTGTTGGCAGGAGAGACCGCACTTTAGCGTTCGTAGGAAGTCAGTAGTAAGCGAGAAGTGAAGCGAGTCGGTAGCAGGTCTGAAGCGAGAGGTTGAGAGGAGCGGTGTGCCTGCCAGCCACCAGCTATGATTAATAAGAGATTATAAACGGATGTACAGAGACATCAGCTAACTATTATCATAAGAGGAACTAATATTATTGAATTATTTCTTTGAGAAACTCAAGACTACTGAAGGTATGTTTGCGCAGTGCTAGTTGTAAGATTATTGTAAAAAGTAAGTCCCATTTGAACGTTTGTGAAATCATTTAATTACCAACAGCAAATATTTGAAGCGTTTTCAGGATATAATTAAATTTGGCCAGCAATGTTGCATTACTGATTATAATCCATCGCAAAAACCATCAACGTGAAACTTTGCAAAAATTTTATGGTTGTCAAGAAATGGTTTTACTATGAATTACGTAACTTCAGTCAAATTAATTAAAGAATAACGTCAGCTTTGCTATTAAAGAATAACGTCAGCTTTAGTAATAAATACAGCCACTTATTATGAAAGTCCACCAGCAGCTAATAGAGTATAGTAAAACAGAGTAAGTATATTCATGTCGCAGTTCGATGTAGCAGTCAGATGGCGATCCAGTAACAGTAAAAAAGGTAAGGAACAGTTTTGGGTTATTGCAGATAACGACTGAGGGCCACGACGACGACACATTCTATGTTTCGTCGAAATAATCAGAAAATCACTTTTAATAAGCAGCAATTAAATTTGTATGCGAAGATTGAGAAAGAGAATAAATTTCAAAGGGAAGATTTCATTTGTTATTATTAAGCAAGAGATAGAAATCCTAAGGAAAGGTTTCATAGGTTATTGTAGAAGGGAAAGTTGCATAACAAAAAAAAAGAGATATAGAGGAGACGGAAAGGTTTCAACCTTTTGTGGCTAAGGCTAAATCATACTCTCACATAGTGGAAACTACATGACACTTCATTTAAATAGCTTTCAAAACAGTAATAGCAAAACCTATTAACTTCTCATGGTCGGGGTTCACAGTCATGTAGAACTTTCTAAAGGACATGATATTCACCGTTGACTGTAGAAACTATTTATTTCACTATTGCAATTTCGGTTACTCCGTGCCATAGCATTAACATTACACTGTAGTAAAAACAGTTGGCGTTTTCTGCTGATAACGCCGAAACTTACTGAGACCGTCATGTTTGTGTATAAACTTTATTGTAGCAGAGCAGCACTTCTGATCCAAGTTGCAATCGGTTGTGAGAACGCCATTTGTATTCGTGTACCCTGCTTCGGGTTGCCGCAATGGTACGAACTGATCAGCAGGACGGGAGGGTTTTGTAGCCAGTTGGGTGTCCACTGGTAAATCATAGTGACAGTGAACAGCACGATATTTATTTAGTGCGTGAGGTACTGAAGACGATTTGCTTTCTTGAGGCAATCATCGTGTGGATTTCATTTATTTCATTAACAGTACAGAGTAACCCACCGCCTTGAAATGTAAGGTGAGTCGGATGCTTCTGAATCTAACATCAAAGACTTATCATTGTTCCAATCTCATAGGTATTCAGTTGTTAAGTGTGGAGACAGAAGTATACCGTAGGGTTTATGAAGGTGCCGAACGCAGCATGTGACCGTCGGAGGAACGGCCGGACCGCAACTACTAACATGCCGCATCAGAGCACGCGTCAGCACTCCGGCTGGCGGAGAATTTCAGTGTCGGGTAGACACAAGTTGGACACTCTGCAGCGTCAGGCCTAGCGGAGATGGCGTCTAGTATTGGCAGCTGGATGATCTATGTCACGATGGTGACTGGCGTCGAGCACTGTTTGTAGCTGGCTCCTGGCTGTCACTGATACACTCTGTCTCAAATGGGCACTATTTTTGTGGACTTGACTTACCAATCTTTTGGCTTGTTACGAAGGACAAGGATGTTACTGGTTCCAGGCCAGCACGCTGCAGCGGCGCGGTCCTCTCCGTCCGCCGGCCGAAGTGGCCGTGCGGTTAAAGGCGCTGCAGTCTGGAACCGCAAGACCGCTACGGTCGCAGGTTCGAATCCTGCCTCGGGCATGGATGTTTGTGATGTCCTTAGGTTAGTTAGGTTTAACTAGTTCTAAGTTCTAGGGGACTAATGACCTCAGCAGTTGAGTCCCATAGTGCTCAGAGCCATTTGAACCATTTGAATCCTCTCCGTCCCATTACGACGAACCTGCACCTACCTGTGAACATCGTCTCAGCGTATCATCAGGAGGGAAGCGAAACCTATTGTACTTCGACGTGAACCAGGCTGCAATTAGTCACTAATCTACGTTTCGGGGGAAAGTTTTCACACGAAATGAAAGGTTGAAAATTTTTTCCTCAATTAATATATTCTGAAACTTAGGTGAACAAGTATCACCGCCAAGGCCGTGCTAGTCTTAAAACAGTCACTCACAATCCCTTTCAATCACGTTAGCAAGTCTATGGTGTTGCATTTCCCGAAAACGTAATAGCTACAAAAAAATACTGATTGTTTTTTATTGATAATGCTCGCCAGATATTAAGTCTGTCGGTACCAAATGCAGTCACAGTTTTTAGCCATCGACTTGCTCAATACGCCACGCAGAATATATGTCTTTTCTCGTCACAAAATTCACTTAAAAATTCCGAAATTTCTACATGCCCATCGGAATAATTATGCCGTCAGTTTACCACACTTTTGATGTATGTAGCACTGCTATATCCGGCAACCTATCGTTTCCATAGGAACTACTACTACACACGTCAGAACTGGTTCATGGCTAGGCTCCCACTCTTCCCTAGAATACTCTACCAGCAGAGAAAGGCGCGCGCAGAATATTGCTGTACCATTGTTCGGTTTATTCAACAGCCAATAGCAACACAACATTCTCCCGCGTCAGTCCGCGCTTTTCATCCATAACCAATCGCAAAATAGTAAACCTAACGACTGCACTTTTTACCGACGTAATTATCTAGTATGCTGAAGTTTTGCTTATACATGAAGTTATTTACTATTGTTATTTATACCAGAATTAACTTTCCCTTTACCATAAACATACTTTACAAATCTATTCTACAAAAATCCCCTTTGTCCATATCCATACTTCTTCGAAATGTTCCCACTCTAAATCCCACTACATAACTCGCTAAACAGTTATCTTCATATTAACCTTAAATCACACTCACGCATCATTCATACTGCTAAAACACATTTATAACATTTTACCTACACAAAAAGACATAATAACACTTTATGAAAATACTATAACAGTTTATGAAAAACATTCTATTACTTTAGTGCACTCTAGTGGGCACAATCGAAACTAAATCAGTCCCCTATCCAATATTGTCCTCTATAGGCTGATACATAAACTACGTGCGCGCCCAGTCTCGCGTCACCATCTGTCACTATCCAGCTCTGAGACACATCTCCCACTTAACCGCCTCCAAGGCAGGATCGGTATACGGCGCTACGCCTCAACGTGTAGTAACCCTAGTAAGAATTACTATAGCCTGACTTCCGTATGTCTGCTGTGTCAGTGGTGTGCAAGCCCAGGATGGCTGTCCACGAAGGGCAACAAAACGGGGCGTACAGTATCGTCGGTGCACCGCTTTGCTGTAAGGGTGCCGCGTATGAGAACCGAAGGGGTCCTGCAACGAAAAGAAACAACTCCCTAGACCATCACCCTTGGTCGTCGGCCCGTATGGTATGCGACAGTCACGCTGGTATCCCAGCGCTCTCTGGGACGTCTCCAGACACGTCTTCGCCGGTCATCGGGGCTCGGTTTGAAGCGGGACTCATCACTGAAGACAATTCTACTCCAGTCAATAAGATTTAAGGCCTTTGCTTGTTATCCACGGCACACTTACAGCACAGTGCTACGTCGACGACATTCTGGGCCCCGCTTTGTTGTCCTATACGCAAGCCTTTCTGGGCTTACATTTCAACCACATAATATCCGCCAGCACACGGCGAGAGTTTGTATTGCTGATTTCGCGCTTGACAAACCCTGCCTTGGCCACTAAGGTCGCCAGATCTCTCCACAGTTGAAACCGGTTATGGGCTGGGCCTTCCAACCAGCTCGGGATTCTGACGATATGAGGTGACAGTTGTACAGGATTTGGCACCATATCCCTTAACAAGACATCCATCAACTCTATCAATCAGTGACAATCTGAGTAACTGCTTGCATAAGGGTCAGATCTGGGCCATTGCGTTATTGACTCGCTCAATTTGTGACGCTCTTTCTCTTGAATAAATCATCCAATTTTTCTGAAATTTAAGGCCTTTGCTTGTTATCCACGGCACACTTACAGCACAGTGCTACGTCGACGACATTGTGGGCCCCGCTTTGTTGTCCTATACGCAAGCCATTCTGGGCTTAAATTTCAACCACATAATATCCGCCAGCACACGGCGAGAGTTTGTATTGCTGATTTCGCGCTTGACAAACCCTACCTTGGCCACTAAGGTCGCCAGATCTCTCCACAGTTGAAACCGTTTATGGGCTGGGCCTTCCAACCAGCTCGGGATTCTGACGATATGAGGTGACAGTTGTACAGGATTTGGCACCATATCCCTTAACAAGACATCCATCAACTCTATCAATCAGTGACAATCTGAGTAACTGCTTGCATAGGGGTCAGATTTGGGCCATTGCGTTATTGACTCGCTCAATTTGTGACGCTCTTTCTCTTGAATAAATCATCCAATTTTTCTGAAATTGCAATAATTTGTTTCTCTGCACATATACATCACATCTAGTAATTTCCGTCCCATTCTGATAATTTCTTCGTTGTGCGTCTGTTTTTGTCTTAGAGCTTATGTATTAGTAATGTCAGTAACAAGATAGGCCAAGTTCTTCAATAACAACAAAAACTAGAGCGTGTTTCTGTTAGCATCGTCTTTTTCCCTAAAAGCTGAGAGATGTTTATCACTTTTAAGGAAATTCGTGATGAAACTATCCTCTACCACAGAATACTGATGAGATGAAGCTTTCATGGCTTCTTACATACTCTAAAGACCTAGAAAATCATTATGTCATTTCTGGACATTTGCTTGGCTTGGAATCTGGTCGTACATGGGATCTGTGCTTTGCATTCTAAATTTAGATGGGTACTGGGTGCTTCCCCGTAGGATGATACTGATCTTGACATTCAATCTAAAGCGCTCTCGGAGTGCACACCAAACCGGAACTGCTGCTACTCAGGAAGTGAGATTCCTGCAAAATTCTGGGCGCCGCTCCAAGGACGGAAGGAAAACTTACAGTTTAACGTCCTGTTGACAGCGCGACCGTTAGAGGCGGAGCACAAGCTCGGATTATGAAAGGATGGCGAAGGAAATCTGCCCCTCTCTTATCAATGGAATTATACCGACATTTGCCTAGGATGCCTTAGGAAAATCCTGGAAAACCTGATGGCTGGACGGGATTTGAAGCATCGTCTTCCAGACTTAAAGTCCAGTACTCCGCACCAAGAACCGACGTCAGTCTCGCCTTGGTGTTAGACCTTCAGTGACGCAGTGTTTGGTCATCACCGAGCTTCATAATCTCTTCCTCTCTGAAGTTTCAAATATTTTTGTACATCTCTTGTGGTATATGTGTCTGATAGGCAGATGAGAACAGCGTATAATTCTTTGTCAAGTATGATATCATAGCAACCTCTTAAACAGTTCGTCTCTGTATCAGTTGTAAATCTGTGAACGCGGTACTCAGCCATCATATATTCAGATGTTCAAGTTTCTTGACAAGTGCATCTAGCGCCGCTTCTTCTATTAAGTCTGGGCCGTGCGTCGGCTCCTACCGGTGTTTGAAGAGTGCAGTCAAAGTCCGTCATGCCGTTCCGCGCAGCGATGGTCTTTGCCGCGGCCCAATGGGGGACGCGCGAGTAGGAAAAGAGAGGATTTAACGCCGCTCGGCGGGGAGAGAGGGTGACGGTCTTACGTGCCGGGTCTTACACCAGAGCTTGTTTTGGTACGGCTCCTGGCGTGGAAGAGGGCAGAGGCGCCAAAATTGTAGTGGGCAGGTGGTACGGGCTGTTTACCGTGATGGGGTGCACAGTCAGGAACGGTGTTACCGAGCACAGTCGTCCGGCAGCGTGTTGCGTCGTTCGCATTGAAGATTTCTCTCAGGTGAGGTTTAAGGACCACGGAAACTTACTGAGGCATATTTTCTAATGTTTCACGACAATATTATCTGACTAAATTTAATGTGGTGAAGCTTTCATTTTTTAATCTCAGACGGCGCGTCTTGTTCATTGATAAATTAATTTTGATTGTACTGTCCCTGATTGTGCTCTGACGAAGTTAGAAGTATTTCTGTTCAACATGACTTGAAGTGAATTTTGTTGTGGGGAAACCAGTTTGTATTCTGACTAGTCTCCAAAAGTCCATTAAAGTAAAGTACTTTCTAACCAGGAACTGATGTCGCATAGACAAATAGTATGTTTGTCTGTGGATTATACAGTTCAGTCTTCGGCTAAGTACAGCTTAACCAGTAACTGACTTTGGGACACATTTCATGTTTTATTTTTCACTGTGGTTTTTTTATGAAGCATGCAAGTGTATTAGGTGAGTGTAACTTCCCCTTTTGTATATTTTAGTCAAGTGACCCATAGGCGCTAGTGGTATTCGTAACCTGTAAGGTTCCCAAGCATACAACCTGCATGGAGGAGAGTGCATCCGATGTGTTGATTGCGTGCCCTTGCTTCAGAGAATCTGCTCATGAACTGCTGTTTGATTTGAAACCTCTTCGCCTATTAACGTAGCTAGTAACCATCTATTTAAAGATGTGACTAAAGTGCATTACCTTGTCTTTTATTGGTTTTAAAACTACTTTAAAAACTGTCACAACTTACTTCAAGCTGTAAACTTTATGGTCAAATTTTTAACGGTTATTTTATTAATTCTAACTGGTTATTAAGTCCACTAAACGAAAAAGTTTTTATTTTATTTTCAATTTAATTGGTTCAGAGCCTTTTGTTAAAACTGTATTTATTTGGAATACCTTTTTTAAATGACTATGCCAGATTTCCTTTGCCTAGAGTTTGTAAAATAAAAACAATTATTGGATTATAATTTTTTTGTACTGGAGCCTAGTACCTACCGCTGCTTTGCTCCATGCAATTGCTCTCATAGTAATAGTCCTTCACCATATCAAAATCTGTAGAGATCATTTGGTTACGCCCTTTGGCCAGTAGGCGTTATCAGCATAACCCACCAATTATGCTACATGAATAGAAGCATTATCCATTTGTTTGTATATTTCGGAGGAAAATTGAAGTAGCTGTGTTATATTGAACAAAATGTTGTTGAAAAGATGTTCACAAAGTTAATCAACTTCCATGCGTGTCTCGATAAGAAAATTCAGTCTTTTAAATTTCATCAAACCGCCAAATTCTACCACACTGTCTTTCGAGGAATAACATTACTATGCTGGAAATAGCATGGTGTTTCTTGAAACAAAAAGACAAGAAACAAGGAGGTAGAAGCTCATCACTATTTCGTATGAGTGTCATCTTCCGAACACGATAGACAAAT